>NC_088929.1:1660000-1895000 GCF_038396675.1 Hydra vulgaris | reverse complement strand
TGTTCTTAAGGTAAATATTGGAGAAAGCTATGCGTATCTTTAAATTCAGATATTTAATGTTATTGTTTAATTTTATTAATGATACATTTTAGGTGCTGGTGGTAGCCAATCTGATATTTCTGAGGTCTTTTTACATAATCAACACAGTATGTTTTTTTTATGCTTGCAAAAAAATGAAAATAAAAACTAATTGTCAGAAAAGTTGAAACATAAGAGTCCCAAACTTTTATGTTTGAGGAAAAATAGCATCAATTGACCTCAAATTGACTCAGTTTTGCCATGTTTTTGTTTTCCTCAAAATTGTGTCTAAAGTCCTGTTTCTACTAAAAGATGCACAGTGCAATTTTTGAAGGGTTGCTGTAAATGTTAAATGTTACTCCACATAAGGATTGGTGAGACATGTTTAGAATGAAAATTTTAATCTTATTTCAATTATATCTAATTACTTCAGTAAATAAAGGTTTTTTACTTGAATGTATAATAATTAGAATTAGAATTTGATAATAGATAATATTTATATCTTAAACTATACTACTTATTACAATAATAAAACTTTTTAAAATTTTTATTTTTGTTGTTATATAATTTTAGGAAGTCAAAAAGTAATGGTTCGTATAAAGAATAGAAGTCAAGAAAGTATCATCAAACCATGCTTTAAAAAACGGTCATTTTCATAGCCACATATTGTTAAAAACATATTTTTTATAAATATGTATATAAACAAACAATATCTTAAAATTTATGCTTTGT
This sequence comes from Hydra vulgaris, assembly GCF_038396675.1. Taxonomy (NCBI): domain Eukaryota; kingdom Metazoa; phylum Cnidaria; class Hydrozoa; order Anthoathecata; family Hydridae; genus Hydra; species Hydra vulgaris. The sequence continues at coordinate 1,894,250 of NC_088929.1, read as the reverse complement.
TAATAAAATTACTTCAAAATGTTAAACAGTTCTCTAGTTATAAGGTTATTTCCTTTTTTTCTATCAGCGCAATGCATAATGCAGTGGAGGAAATTCTTCTTATTTAGTGATTAATACAATTATAAAAATGACAGATGATGACAACTTCAATTTTTTTTTTGCGGTGGGTAAAAAAGCTGCAAATTTAATCAAATCAATTGAAAAACCTACCTTACCAAGAAAACGAAAAAAGTCGAGCCATTCCATTTTTCAATAAGTCATTGCTTACGAAGAACAAGCAAGCAATGTCTATTACCCAGAAACAGTCAATGATTATTTTAAGCGAATATATTTCAAAGCTCTTAACACAATTATTTATACAATAGAAGATCGATTCAAACAACTAGCATCCAAGAGGTTTATGAACGTTGAAGAACTTGTTTTGAAAACCATTAAAAAGGCGGATCTATCAAAGGAGCCTCGCGTTTACAATCTGATTTCCATGGACATTTTAATCAGAATCAAATAGAAAGTGCGCTTCATCTCATACCGACTATCATTACAAGATATGTTATGAAGTGTCATGCGTATATTTCTTTTGAGATATATGCAACACTTCAGAACAAGGATAAAGAAAACAGCCCAATCATCCAGAATACTTGGATCATTATCCAAATTGTGTTAACAAGTGGAGCAACATCGGTCACTCCAGAATGCTCTTTTTTAATGCAGAGGAGTGTCAAAACATGACTCAGATCAACAATCTATCAGAAAAGATATAATTCCTTGTCAAAGCTAAATAAGCACGTTGATTTTGTCGATAGTCTATTTTTAATATAATCGCTCGTATTCGAGCAATTTTCTGATGGACAAGATAAGGGCAGGGGTGAGTTCGGAACATTTGCTATAAAAGACCTTAATTAGACTTGAATGAAATTTTTGAACAAAACATTTATTTTTAAAATTGGGGCAACAAAGGTTTTCCTGAAACCCTAAAAACATTTGAATTCAAGGTAAATCTTTATTTTTGACCCTCTCCCCCAGTTTTATTGCACGCCGTGGCTCATGTATAGGAATTCATCAACATTGTTCGTGATATGAGCCTTTTTCAACAGAATCTTTATAACCGTTTTCGGAATAAAAATATGAATTTCAGATTATGAACAATGTAATAGAGCTATTAAGCTATACCGCGACTACTTGGTCGGTCATAGAGTTATTAGATGCCAATTTTTTTGGTACTTTTTTAAAGCTTTCATCTTTTATTTAAACTGGTAAATAACCTGACAAAAAAAAAAGAGTCACCCTACCATCTAATAATTTGTAATAGTACTAGACTGATTAGCACACTCACGTGCAGGAATATTTAAAATGATTTTGATGGAAACCAGTTATCCTTTATCAACTTCAGAAAATATGTGTTCAGTTGGCTTGCTAGTCAAAATAAAAATATTTTTTATTGAGGGTGGTAAAATGTATCCAATGCCCCCACCTCCTATGGGAGGCATTGGTTAACCTCGTAAAATGCTGTTCTTCATGGTTTCTTAAAAATTTTTACAAATTGTTTTACCTTATCTGATTTTATATTAGTTCTTCTTCTCCATCAGCCAATTTTTCCTAACAGATGTTATCTCCTCTGTTCTGTTTTTCAATTCAATATCAATCTCTTCGCTTGTAGTTCGCAAACTTTCTTCAACATTTCTTGAATATTTTAGTGTAATTTTTCGACCATCCACATCTTTAAAAATATTGTCAAACAATTCTTTTAATGCTTTAAAAGCGTTCATTGCTTTGCTCTAATAACTGGTTTATTTTCTCGAAAAGTTATACCTCAAGTCTTGAAATCATCAGACCTAAAGTCTTGAAATCATCAGACCTAACGTCTTGAAATCATCAGACCTAAAGTCTTGAAATCATCAGACCTAAAGTCTTGAAATCATCAGACCTAAAGTCTTGAAATCATCAGACCTAAAGTCTTGAAATCATCAAATGTAAATTTTGATGTTTGTGCAAATCGTGAGGTATTCTGCAAAGTTATACAAAATTTTTTCGGTGCATCCTTATATTCATATTTAAACTAAATATTACCATAGTTATCTTTTTCATATACGGTATTATTTTCAGGGTTTTCTTTAGATCTTTTTGTTTAACTCTAAATCAATGTTGTATACCATTGTCTCACTTTTTTTGTAACTTGAACAGTATCTCCGCTTACAACATTTACAGAAATGTTATTTGTTTCCGGCATAATATTTTTTAAAACTTCTATCGTTGTTTCCTGAATTTTTTATAAAACATTTCTTGAATCTATGCTTCTTGCTGTCTTTTAATGTCACCTCTAACAAAAATATTGACGTCATCAACCTTGATAGGTTTGATGGGTTTCATTTCGAAATCACCCCCGTTTAAAAAGTCCAAATTGTCCGATTCTCCATCTTTTTTGCCTCAATCAACATCAACTCTATCAATTGGTTAAACATATTCAGCCATCTTCTTTTTTTTTTCTGAACAGTAAATTGGATAGTAAATTAAACGCCTCTAAATATAACACAAACAAAAGAATGGCTTCAAATCTTTTATCTAGCTATGGAACTTTGTTTAAGAGGAACTTTACACCCCTCGTGCTTTTGAGATCATTTCGAATATAAAACTATTTTTGTGACCGGACGCAAGTTATCATTTCTATTGATCAGCAACTCCAAATTACAGTTTTAACATTGCTCTTCAGTATGAAACTGTTTATAATCAAGATTTAGCAAAAAGAAGTTGCCTATGGTAGTATAAGCCGCTTGGGACTTGCCTTTGAAAGATTAAAAAAGCCATAATTAAGTTCAACGAGACAAAACTCACGTCTCGTTACTTTTTGATGTAAATACTTCATGTGAAAGTCTCAGGTACGTTCTTATCTACTACCCACAGTCAACTAATTTTGTTCGACAGCCTGAAAAATCAAACTCAGTAATGAACATCACAAAAATTGATATCCTTAAAATGGACGGCCAAATAAACTCTTTTCATATGGTTTGTTTCCATATCACTTTGTTGAAGAGTCATAACGTTGTTTATGCGGTTCTTCACGCAACTGAAGTAATTAGACAAATATGTTAAATATTGAAAATGGCTTTCAAGCCGTAACACCTGACAGGTTTTAATCTGGAACCCAGCTATTCCTTGAAATTGACTTCATATTTGAAAGCAACTAGCATTGTTCAGGAAGAGGTCAAAAACTTGAAAATTCAGGTGACGGCATCCAAATTAATAATGGCCGAACAGCTGGTACAGGCTCAGAAGACGTGTAGTATTTTTTGTCATTGACACTGTCTCACAGTTTGGACAAGGACGTCTTCGATATGTTGCTTAGTAATTCCAATTTAAAAGTGTTTACTTCTGCATAAAGGACGCAGTCCTACAGCTCTAGTGAGAAAAATATAAAATTTCTTATTTAAAATTTTTTTTTACTTTTCTACGCCTACCAAAAAAATTTTCATTGCTCGCTTGTATTACATAAAAATTTTTTCCTCCGCTCTCCAATATGATGACCACCAGTATACCCTGTGGTGGTATCTAATTCGGGTTTAAAAACTTTTTGACAACTTAAGAGGATAAAAAAAGGGAGACCTGATAGAGATGTAACAAGGAGGGCTTTTTTTTTTAGGGGAATGGGATTTGGGTGCCGTCAAACCCCTCTGGCGTCTGGCTCTCCTTTTACATATACTGAAACAACAACTATTGTTATTGTCTTAAATTTTAAGAACCAATATCTATGATTTACAGTTATTCTAATATTGAAATACAATAACAAAAAATTTTGAATTGTAATTTACCTTTATAATACAATAACAATACTGAAAAAAAAATGTCACTGTAACAATCCTTTACAATAACAGTATATGTTGTATTGTTTACAACATTCAAAATAATTTATCAATGGTATTTTTCATACTAAAAAAATCATAAGCCAGGCATCTTGCAGACATAAAGATTTTAAAAATACAAACCATATTTTTTTAATGTAAAATTTTAGTAAAAATTTTCGAATTGTTAAAAAACAATCATAATTAACAGTTGCCATAAATCTAATATAGATCACCAAAGATTCTAAAAACTCTTTAAGAATAAAAGAAAAATTATGTGTGAATTTTCTGTAATCACAAAGCTTACATACCAAAAATGACTCTAGGTTCACTAAAAAATTAATAAATAATATTTGGATTATACTTTAACTAGCATGAGTTACCCGGCGTTGCCCGGGCCAATATTTAAACTGGCTTACCTGATATCTGTACACAAAAATGGGCCCAAAAATGGGCCCAAAAAATGGGCCCAAAAAATGGTCCCCCCTGACCCCGGGGTCAGGGGGGCCCATTTTTATGCCCCCTTGACCCCGAGGATCGGGGTACGGGGTCAAAACCCAGCTAAGAACCTTCTCCCCCTCGAGGACTACCCCCATGCCAAATTTCATCGAGATCGGTCCGGCGGTTCGGATTTCTATAGAGAACAAACAAACAAACACAGACACACACATTGCCTTTTATATATATAGAAGATAGCTGGAGTTACCCGGCGTTGCCCGGGCCAATATTTAAACTGGCTTACCTGATATCTGTACACAAAAATCGGCCCAAAATTCGGCCCAAAAAATCGGCCCCCCTGACCCCGGGGTCAGGGGGGCCCATTTTTTAGCCCCCTTGACCCCGGGGGTCGGGGTACAGGGTCAAAACCCAGCTAAGAACCTTCTCCCCCTCGAGGACTACCCCCATGCCAAATTTCATCGAGATCGGTCCGGCGGTTTGGGTTTCTATAGAGAACAAACAAACAAACAAACACACACACACACATTGCCCTTTATATATATAGAAGATTACTATTAACTTCACTATCAAATTCACTTCACTATCAACTTCACTTCAATACCAATTTCACTTCAATATCAACTATACTTCAATATAACTATACTTCAATACCAACTATCATTTCAATTTCAACTTCACTTCAGTATCAACTTCACTTCAATATCAACTTCACTTCAATGTCAACTTCACTTCAATATCAACTTCACTTCAATACCAACTTCACTTTAATACCAACTATACTTCAATATCAACTATATTTCGATATCAACTATCTCTTCAATTTCAACTTTCAATTTCTATTCAAATAATCAAAATTGATATTGTTTTTGCGAACCATGAGCTCAAAAGTTTAATTAACAATTTGCTGATATAGATTTTATGGATAAATGTTTTCAGCTCGAATAAATGCAATTCTTTGCTTGAAGAATTTGGAAAAACTTCAAGTTGGTTAATTGAAGAGTTTGAAAGAACTTCAAGTCTGATAATTGAAGAGTTTAAAAAACCTTCGAGTCTGTTAATTGAACTAACTTTAGTAAAACTGATCATATTAAAACTGAAGGAAAAATTTACAGTTGTAAGTTTAAGAGTCGAAAAAAAAACAAGAAATAAATTTTGAGTCAAAACAAGTAGATATTAAACAAAAAGTAGATATTAAACAAAAAGTAGATATTAAACAAAAAGTTCGACATTTGAAGGGAAAAAAATTTGAAGAGACATATTGAGTAAAAAATTTGTAAATTAAAACTGATCACCGATCTTTTAGGTGTGTGAGATCTATAGAGTTAATTAAAAGTATATGAAATGTTAAATTTATTAAAATACAAAAATACAACTGGTATTCCAAAAAGCTAATAAAAATTTTTACCATTAAATCTAAATTTAATAGTAAATAAATTTTCATTAATGAGCGCTAACCATAATAACTTAAACCAGATTTACTAATAAAAAAAGAAAAAAAAAGAAAAAAAGTGAAAATTCATCATCCATACAACTAACTAATCTTTTGCGATTGCGTTTGCGATTCCGATTGGACTCCAAAAGTAAAGTAATTCATTTCAAATGATTTAACATTTGAAATGAATTACTTTTTTTTTTTTTTTAAGTATATCATGATTGTCTTTGTCGAATATTGTTTAGTAAATCAAGATTTGTTGAATTTTAAATACAAGATTTTTATTGTCATATGATGAATATTTTCCACTTAGTGATTTGTAAAAGTTCTTCTTTGACCCACGTGCAGCAACTTTGAACAGTTTCAGCCGTTTTAGGCAAGTAGGTTAGTTTTGAAGGTCATACTAGTCACTTACGTGTATGTACATACATAACATCATATGTGCTTATAGAACATTTGTATGAACACAAGTAAACGCATAGACATACAAATAAAACACATAGATACATATTACATATATACACACATACATAAATACATACATGCACACACACATACATACACATACATACATACATACATACATACATACATACATACATACATACATACATACATACATACATACATACATACATACATACATACATACATTCATACATACATACATACATACATACATACATACATACATACATACATACATACATACATACATACATACATACATACATACATACATACATACATACATACATACATACATACATACATACATACATACATACATACATACATACATACATACATACATACATACATACATACATACATACATACATACATACATACATACATACATACATACATACATACACACATACATACATACATACATACATACATATATACATTATATAGATATAAATAAAATATCAAAGTATTTGTATACATACGAAAACGTTTTTATAAATATTCTTTAATTGCATACATTATTTCCTTCGTTATAAATTGCTTCATATGGTGGTGGAGGTGTAGCTTCATAGTAGCTTGGAGGTTGATCTAAATGATTGTAAAATTTAGCTGCGATAATAAGTTGTTTATAAAAATTTATAAAAAAAACTTACTGTTTTGTTCGGCCATATTTTTAATTAACGATTACTGAAACATTAAAACCTATAATCTATCTATTATCAGAATCTTAACAATTTTCTTTCGTTTCGGCTGTTAATCTATTAGTGTGTTTTTTAATTATAATAAAATCCAATGTCAGTTTCCTTGTTTTTTTTATTTTTTTATTTTTTTTTTATTTTTTTTATATTAGGTGCCCCAAGAAGTCCTAACGGTCTTGTCACAGAGCACCGCGGAAGTGCATTTAACCAGGAAGTTCACGCCTCCTTCCTTACCGTGACGCAAGAATATGTCCAGGGCTCGTTTCGAACCTGGATCTCCTGCTTATAAAGCAAGCGTTCTAACCACTGCGCCCGGCCGTTTTTGGTTTCGATCTTTTTATTTTTAAGTTCTGTTTATTTTTGATATTAAATTCTGACTATTTGTGCATTTTTTTAAAAACTTGACTTTGGTTGAAAATTATAAATTTATGTTAAACCAAAAGTAACAATAGTAGATTATTCATTTTATTAGTTACTCAATACAATATTATTTTATTAGTTGTTTAAATATAACAAATAATAAATAAAATAATAAAGGATAATTTAAAAAAATATTTTGGAAAACTTTTTTTTAATTTTTCTTATTTTTACTTTAATTATAAATGAAAGGTTAGTAAGTATATTACTATAGAAACGCCAGCAAAATTTTAAAACCCATTATTATACAGTTGCGAAAAATAAAATAAACGTATTTTCATTTTTGCTAAAAAAACACCATGCAAAATAAATTTTTTTTTTATTGCTTTTCTGTTTAAAATATTAGCATTTTCATGTTTATTTTCTAAAACAAATCATGGTTGGTGTTGCTCTATTTTAATCAAAAATGCCAATTCTGACCGAAAAATAAAATAGCACCACACATTCTTTTGTTGTAAAATACTCTGATGACGGTAAAAATAATTGTGAAAATAGCAGCTTTGGTTTTTTTTTTTTGCTGTTTTATTCGTTTTATGTTAGTGCGTAGTAGTAGGAGACATTTACATATAAAAATGTAAGTTGATATCAGCAGGGAAATCTTATAGAGAAGTTGGTCGTTTAATTGAGTATTCCAATATGATAAGAAATGGCATAAAATTTCAAAAAAAAGCCTGAAACACGTGGTCAAAAACGTTCTATTTCAACATTGCTGGCCAACCGCTTAGTCCGACAGGCTAAAGAGGAGCCTTTTAAAACAGCTACCGAGCTGAAAAAGGACTTTAACATCGATGCAACAGTACAAACAGTTCGGAGTTTTCTGCGAGTTAATGGATTAAAAGCCTGTAGCCCCAGAAAAGTTCCATTTCTAAGTGCCAGACATGTTTTAAAGCGTATTGCGTTTGCTAAAAAACACTCAAATTGGCCACTCGAAAAATGGAGGAATGTTTTATGGACAGACGAAAGTAAGATTGTGCTTTATGGTGGAAAAGGCTCTAGGGCGTATGTCAGAAGACCGCCGAATGCAGAATATAATCCAAAATATACCATCAAAACTATTAAACATGGAGGTTGTAGTATAATGATATGGGCATGCTTTTCTTATTACGGAGTAGGGCCCATTCATCACATTACTACTATTATGGACCAACACGTTTATGTTGATATATTGGATAAAGTGATGTGGCCGTATGCAGACAATGAAATGCCGTTGTCCTGGGTGTTCCAACAGGACAATGACCCAAAGCAAACTAGCTAGAAGGCGAAGAATTGGTTTGAGGAGCATAAAGTGAACGTTATGGAGTGGCCAGCACAGTCGCCAGATCTTAACCCAATCGAAAATTTGTGGGCTGACGTAAAGGAGGTGTTGCTGCTGCCAAACCCACCACAAAGGAGTCACTTTGGAACGTAGTTAAGGAGACATGAAGCAAAATTCCGCTAAAGCGATGTCAGGACTTGGTTAACTCAACGCCAAGACGTTGTGTAGCAGTCATTTCCAATAAAGGTCGCGCCACAAAATACTAAATGAATAAATGAATACTATATATTAAAACTTGTATATTTTGTTTTTTATAAAAATTATAAGCCATTTTACTTTTGAATATGTATTTAAAAGATTTTCAAACTATCAAAAATAGCTAAAAATTCTAATTTCAACCAATTTTTGGTGGTGGTGCTATTTTATTTTTCGCAGCTGTACATACGCACACACATACACACATAAATACATATATACATATACACTTATACGCACACGCAGGTGCATACGCACGTACATATATACACATAGATAGACACACCCGTACTCAATATATTTTACAAAGTATATTTCACTAAACTCTATATAACATTATTCAAGAAAAAATTTATAGATTTAGTACATAAGAACACAGTATGCGTTTACAATATATAATAACTTTAACAATAAAGTATTTTTCTGGAAAACACAAAATAAGAAAACAAAATTTTAAAAAAACATAGATATTTCATCAATTGAAAATATAATATTTTTTAGTTTTAGTTTATAGGAGGGATAACTACATTTCTTAAAAATATCAAAATTACTTTATTCCACAGAAAAGCTCCACAAAACGAGATGCAAAACTTTTCAAAATTTTTATGGTAAGAAGGTTGTCGAAAAGCTTTATTATTTCTTAAGATATATTTGTTCTTTTCTTTCAAAGTAAATAAATTTTGAAAGGGTTTAAGAGATAAACTGTTTTTACATTTGTACATAAAACAAAGAACAATGAAAATATTTAGCTCGTATATACTAAAAATATTCATATCAATTAGGAGAGGCTTGGCATAAATAAAACGATATCTAAAATCAATAAGGCGTGCAACATGTTTTTGTTGACAATATAGAATTTCAAGTTTACTTTTATTTGTACTACACCACGCAACATTTGCATAGTTTAGGAAGCAATAGATAAATGAATGATATAGTCGAGTTAAGGTGTGCTTATTTAGGATATTTCTTGTTTTATATAATATTCCAATACTTTTGGATATTTTATTGCCATAATTTTCTATGTGTTTTTTCCATGAGAGATTTTCATCAATATAAACGCCTAAAAATTTGGTAAAGCTTACTTGTTTTATTAGAGTCAATAAAAAGAAAAAGCAGTAAGTCATCTGACGTCATCTGCCAATAAGTGTTTTTTAAAATGAGGGTGGAAGAAAATCCATTTGGTTTTGAGAGATAATTTATTGATAACATTATTGATAACATATTGAGAGATAATTTATTTGTCTTGAACCAATCAGAGATTTTAACTAGTTCGTTGTTCATATTTTCTAATAGATAATTTATGTTATTGTGAGATAAAACCAGATTAGTGTCATCTGCGAACATAATGGTCATTAGGTTTGAAGCTTTATAGAGATCATTGATGTAAATAAGAAATAGTAAGGGTACTAATATTGATCCATGGGGTACTCCACATGTTATATCAAGCACATTTTTATGCCATTTGAATCAACGTAGACATATTGCTCGCGATTACTTAGATAGTTTGTAATCCAATTTAGAACATTACCAGTTATTCCAAAATATTGTAACTTTTTTATAAGAATTTCATGATCTATGGTATCTAATGCCTTTGCTAAATCTATCAAAACTCCCAAAGTACATTGGAAGTTTTCAAATGATTCAGTTATACTTCTTGAAAACTGGATAACTGCATGTACCGTAGAATTATTTTTTTAAAAACCATATTGGTTGATATATATGAGATTATTATTTAATAGATGATTATATATTCTATTATACAAAATTCTTTTTTAAACTTTTGTGAAAATGGAAAGAATGAATATAGGACGGTAATTGCTAATATTAGTTAAATCTCCTCCTTTAAATATTGGTATAACCTTTCCTATTTTTAATTGATTAGGAAAAATTCCTTGTCTGATGGAACATGAAAATATGCTAAAAAGAATATTTTTTAAGACATCATGAATTAATAACAATGTTTTCACTGATATCATCACGGCCAACGACTTTGTTAGGTTTGAGCATTTTAAAAGCACATTCAAACTCATCAAAAGTTAGCTCAAAGGAGTTAAGATGTGATGTTAGGGAGAAAGTAAGATGTTTTTCAAAAGTATTAGTTGGTTGAATTTTTTTGGCTAAATTTTGGCCAACAGATACAAAATATTTATTTAGTTTAGCAGCTGTCTTTTCTTGATCAATCAAGAATTCTTCGTTTATTTTAATCGTTTTGGGCAAAGATATTTTTGTTTTGTTACTGTCTGTAACTTTTCGAATGATTTCCCAAGTGCGTTTAGAATTTAGTTTATATTTTTCTACCAAATTAGTATAGTATTTATATTTAAGATTTTTTCTTTGTTGCTCAAAGACTTTAGCGTAATTTTTATAAATAGTTTTTCTTTCTACTGATTTTGATTTTAAATATTTGATATATAATTTTTGTTTAATTTTTGAAGATTTGCTTAGTTCCTTGGTAATCCATCGTGATTTGTTGTATTTCGGTTTAAGATTAATTTTTATTTGTGGGAAATTTGATTCGTATATTTCAAAGAATGTTTAAAAAAAATTGTTGTAGACAAAGTTTACATTATCTAGAAAATTAATATGTTCCCGGTGTAGTAAAGGTTCCTTAAATTATGTTAAATTTGCTTCATTAAAAATACGTTTAATGTGATATTGGTTTGAATGTGGCAATATTTTATTATTAGTATTAATCGCAAAGAATATTAGAAAATGATCTGAGATATCGTTTTTAATCATGCCCTTTTGAATAGTTTCATTAAATAAACCATTGGTTATTATATTATCTATTAGAGATGTTGTTGATTGAGTGAATCTAGTTGGTTTATTAATTAAGGGAATGGATCCGATTTCAAATAAAGCATTATAAAACATTTTGATTTTTTTTATGACGTCGTATTCGAAGCAATTGAGATGAGTCTCCTAATATTTAAATTTTTTTTTTTCTTGATTTTTTTATTATATTGTGAAATAGAAATGAACTAAAATTTTCAATTACGCCAAATGGTGGCCAATAGCAACAGCTAATTAAAATGTTTTTGGTTCTTTTGATAAAGATTTCAATAGTTAAAACCTCTATATTCTTGTCAGAAATACTCATGTCATGCCTGATAAAAAATTGTAAATTTTCTTTTATGTGAATAAGCAAACCGCCTCCGCGTTTTCTAATCTTTCGCGCTAATGGTATCAAATTAAAACCTTGCAAACTAAAATTATTACCAGCATCATCATCATTTTACCACGTTTCGGTTATATATTCGGTCAAACTATTTCTTAAGAAGAATCACTCATTTGGCTATTATGCACAAGTCCCAATATCAATGAGTTTATTTGGACTGAATCAATATTCGTTTATAGATATGTTTGTTTATGAAATGACTTATAGTGGAATTATTATTGTAAACATTAATTTTGATAAATGTGATTTTTTAGATATTGTAGATAAGTTGGAGTATTTTTATAAAAAATGTATTTTATTCTCAATAATAAATAGCACATTTCATGTATTTTTACAGTTTTATAAGAGGATCTATAAAGTAAAAATGGCACATTCTACATGAATTTGTATAGCTGCTATTGTTTGACTTTCTATAACTTCTTTGTGTAATAGTTGATTTCTTCCATTACGTGTTATACCAAACATGGCAACAGCTTACAGTTTTCACAATGTTAAGTATTTGTGAAATCCAGTAATTTATAAAGTTTTTTATCGCTCAACTTAGTCGTGAACTCTGGCTATTTTACATGGAGATTTTCAAGGAAATTTTTCTTGTGTTGTCTTAAATGAACACAAGCTTTAAACTTCATTTCTTTTTTTTAAGATTTTTTACTGCAACTAATTTTTACCTCCTAAGGCCTAAAGTGAAACTCCCGCACTTTAGTGTGTTTCATTATTTCAAAATTATCAAAACCTTCTTTACGTCTATATTAACATATTTTGTTACACCAAGCTTTGTGAACATCGAGTTTTTTCTCTTGGTTCGGACCGATATCAGTTTTATGATTTTGTTATTGTAAAATGAATTTCTATACAATGATATACAGTAATAAAAGTGTCGTACTAAATAGAATTTAGTACGACATTTTTATTTAGTACGAATATAGTTTGTTTACAATATTGTCCTTATTGGCCTCTTTTTGAAGCTGAGAAATCAGTTGCGCAATCGAATTAGAGAAATCTCTATTACTTTTGAGAGCTCCAGCTCCGTTAAAATAGTTTAGATCTGGATCTGATTTATGATTAATTAAAAAATCATCAGTTTGAAAAAAATTGCAAATAATTGATTTGAAACTTTTAGTTTGATTAGATTCCATTTTTGTTTGTTATAATTAGTCTGGGCGCTACGTGTAATTTTTTCTTGGAAATGAAGGGGAAATTACAAAAACTAATTAAATAGTTTAAGGTTGATGTCTTGAGTAAGAAAAACTTTACGTACTCTTATGAAAGTGCTAAAAGGGTCAAAATTGGGCCCTTATTTGGTACTGAAGACGTCACGCATATATATATATTTTTTATCTTAGTATAGAATATAGATTTATGTTAAACATTAAATAACCTCTTAAGAAAATCTTATAATAAATAACAACATCTTGAGAAAAACTTACGAGCAATTCTAAAAGTGCTTACAGGGTCAAGTTTGGGGCCTTATTTGGTACTAATGACGTCACGCTGATAAATTTTTTTTATCAAACTAAAAAAATACATATTTACATCAAACGTTAAAAAAACTCTTGAGAAAATCTTGCAATAAATAATACCATCTTGAGAAAAACTTACGAGCAATTCTAAAAGTGCTTTAAGGGTCAAAATTGGGTCCTTACTGGGTACTGATGACGTCACGCTAATCGTTTTTTCAAATATATATATTTACGTTAAATGAAAGGTAAATTCTTCCAAAAAAAAATTTCGTGAACAGATTTTGAAAAGGGAAAGTATTTCAAGAGACGAAGTTCTTGGTTGATGACTTCATTAAAATCAAGGATAAATAGATTTTTGATTTTTTTGCATGCGTGAGTGTTTGTGTGCATATATATATATATATATATATATATATATATATATATATATATATATATATATATATATATATATATATATATATATATATATATATATATATGTATATATATATACATATATAGGCGCACAGTGTGTTGGGGATCCGGATTAGTTTACCTCAGGCAGTACGTTTATGGGGCATAATTAATGAACAAAAAATACTAGAAGTGTTTTATTATTATTTTTATTTTAGTGATGTCAAGGCAGAGGCATTCAGTAAATTTTTAATGATTTACCTCGGGCATCATGAAGTCTTTGTGAGTCCCTGTATACGTACATATATATATATATATATGTCCCTGTATACGTATATATATATATATATATATATATATATATATATATATATATATATATATATATATATATATATATATATATATATATATATATATATATATATATCTATATATATATATATATATATAAAGAGAGAGAGTTTCAGAAAATCCTGAAATTGCATCGGAATCAGTCGAATAATATTTTGCTGATGTGTCATCCCAATCATTTGTGTTTTCACCAGACGAACAGTTGCACAAATCCGTACAATTCAATCAGTGCGATCGACTGTGACACATGTGTTTCACATTTTGACTTTTTACATGCAAAGGAAATTAACTGCAAAACATCTTCTGGAGCAGGTGGAATGAGCATCCATTCAACCTCAAGTTAATCAGTTCCTTCAGATGTACTATAACCTTTTATTCTTTCTTCGCATTTATGATCATGGTTTATAGTTTGTTCAATGTATTGGTCAGACGGAACTTTGTTAAACGTACCGCTCGTTCTGTTTACGGAGAAGTTTCCATCTCTGTCAAAGAGATAATAAATTATAAACATATAATTTGGTGTGTTGCCTCCAAATAAAGAGTCCAGTTACCAACCTTCATTGAACGGAGCAAACCAAAGAAAAAATTTAAGATTTCAATAAAGGAAAACCAAAAAGCGGAAGTTGGTCCGGAAATATCAGTATCATTTAACATATTTGAGTGATCATCTAAAGTTTTGAAAAAATCACCATCAAACAAGGATTTTAAATTGTCATAATTCGTCTGGAAATAATCAAAGTATTATTTTAATATCATCATTAAATTGAATGAACTATATAAACTGAATGCGGTAGTGGTATAGCGGTAGAGCACTCGCTTAATAAGCGAAAAGTCCCGAGTTCGATTCCCACCACGTCCCTAGTAGTACCGGAGTTGAGAGAGGTTTATAACCACAAAAAGTAGCCTCCCCGACTGTAGAATTTCTTATCGGCCTTGAGGTTGTGAATAAAAAAAAAAAAAAAAAAAAAAAAATCACAGACATGAAGCATATTAAGGCCAACTTATTTACCTCCTTTAAACAGTTAACGAACTCAGGTGAGAAAGAGATGTGATTCAACGAGGAAAGATTGTTTTCAACTAACTAACTTTCAAAATGTTTTATCTTCAGCTGAGTTAGTGCACTATACAGATATTGAAAAGTTCGAACGACACGGTTATATTGCTTTCCCTTCAAAATACGCTCAAACGAACTTTTACCTTAAAAATAAAATATAAATATCTTCAGGACTTTAACCCCCTTCGGTCAAAAAAAAATCTGCTGGACTATTCGCTACATAATACAACACCAATAAAACCCAAGAAGGCAAAAAAACCACCTACTGGCTATATCAGCTTCAATTATCCAGTCTTGTAATGCCATCCTTAAATCTTCAAAAATATAAGATTTATTAAAAAAAATATAAGATGTGTGAAATGCACCCATTCGGAGGACAATAAATCTTTTAAGATCAATATGATTAGAGTACATTAGGATTTCAATCGCTTTTGTATATATAGCTTGATCCATTACCACGTCAGTTTCTGTAAGACCAAGATTCTCGGCTTTAGCTTTTGACTGAAGCAGAACTTCAACTCTGCTCAAGTTTGTAGGCGATGAGTTAATAGCAGAAAGATAGCGAATAGTGTGGATATCTTCTGGTATCGTTTTAGGTATAATTAGGTAGTTAAACAGGGGTCTTGTATAGTTAAGGTAACAAAACAAATGATAATATAACTTTAAGGAAATTATGGTTTGCCATTATGTGCCCGATATACTAGCCATGAGTCAAGGGACGTCAGCTTTACTTGCAGCGTTTTCTTTTAACATGTTTGCTGCACTTTCCGTTGCGCATTTTGTAAGCGTTTCATATTCGTTCCTATTTTTATTAGTCTTTTTGCGATAGCAAATGCAACATTCTTTATTCGCAATAATTTTTCCTGAAACAAGGGAATTATTTTAAATTTGATGTAGTTTATATAACAATAAAAAACGTAAAAACTGAGGGTAATTTTCTTTGCTTTGCATTTCCCACCCAAGGGTTTTTTAATTTACGTGATCTGAGCTGAGATTCTGCGCTCAGATGAGGATGCATCATCCACGCCAACGCTCTTTTTCTGCTCTATTTTCCCGATATTGTAGAATGTTAAATATTTTTATATTCACATACTATCGTAACATCTTTAATGAAACAAATGAGTTGTTGGGCGCGTATCAGGTAGAGTGTTTATGATTTTAAAGTCAATTCGAATTTGACTAAAGTAAAAAAAATATTATTATTAAATCCATGCTATATATTGTTTTTTCCGTACCATTGTTTTAGGCATATATAAAAAAATAAATTGAGTTGGACATTTAGGTGTGACTTACCAAGCATTCTTCACTTTCGCAAGCGCATTTTCAGTAAAACCACGCAGTTTGTTATTATTATGACCAACTTCTGCTTGATGAAGTATGCAAGCATTTTTAATTTCTTTTTCAGGAACTAGATTAAGATGCTGCGCTTTTTTGCTACTCGTAATTATTTACTTTAATAATAATAAATAAATAAAATAAAACACATTTTTTTAGTAAACAGTTTTTGAAAAGTGAACATTTTTTAACGTAAACAGAGAACGGGAACAAGTTTAATTTTTTAGTATTAAGTTAAAACTATTTTATAATTTTAATACAATATTAAGTAGCAATTATAAACGAATTTGTTTTTAAATAATGTTTATGAAATTTTAATTACATAAATTAAAGTAATTTTATTTAAAACAACTAATTTTACAAATTGTTAACCCCCTGTCAATAATTTGCAAAAACTAAACTAATGCTTTGCGGTATTCGATTTATATAAACATGGCGGATATTTTATACTTTAAATCTTTTCAAAAAGTTGCATCCATTCTTGTCTCTAACTAAAGTTATAAGCAGTTTCCAAGCGGCACGTAAAATTTTTTAAACTTCTTAAGTTATATGGAACAAGTCTATACAAAATTAGAATGTCCACACAAAATGTTTAGTTTTCCTTTTTTTTTTACATGTAGCGACCAGACTATAATGCGCAAAATAAAAGAATTTCTTTTTTCATATTTTTTTTAAATTTGTCACGTGTGATTAATTTATTATAAATGGCTTTAGCGTACTTACCTTTACTTCTTAATTCATTTGCGTCTTTACAAAGTTTTTTTCGTAGCTCTGTTGTATATTCACTTAAGTCCTCATTTATGTACAATCGCTCGTTAAGCTTAAGTTTGTTATATACTCTTTTTTCCCTACTCGATGAGCTCTATCAATTACAAAGTGTTCTTGAGTTTTAAGTTTATTTCTAAGTATTTCTCTCACTTTTTCCTCGCTTTCCTCCCAAGTTTCATTTTTTTGTTCTCTTATTACAAAACAATAAATATTTACAATTTTTTCTTTAAAATTACATTAATTCAGGTTTTATAGTTCTACAATAAATAATTTTTACAAATGTTCGTAAATATATACAATTTCTATTTTTTATTTATTTTATTATGTATTTTTTGTATTTTTGATTTTTTTGTGTTTTTTGATTTTATATTTTTTTGTATTTTTTGTTTTTTATTTTTTTGCCGTTGTGCGGAAAGAAATCGAGAGTTTAGATTAGGTTAAACAATGGAGAAATTCTAAAATAGGTTAAAGAAAGATTCATAAGAAAAAAAGATTTATATCAAAACAAATTAAAAAGATTTACATAACTTTTACGTAAACTTTATGTTACGAATACTATATATAAACACTTATGTGTTAAAATAATATTTCATAAAATAAGGGCGGGCAGTAATTTTCTAATCATATATAATAATAGTTCTCCGATAAATTCGCTGTTTCAATCGAGAAAATTGAATTTATCGGAGAAAAATTGTTTCGGGATGTCAAGGAGTTATATACATGTTTATAATACTCCCAAATTTCAACAGAAAGAAGACAGTAGGCAAAGATATGGATGTTGTCCTCGATTTTACCACAAGTTCTGCATTTGTTATTTTTGACGATCTGTTGCCTAGTGCTTTTGGCTAGCAAGGCCGCAGAAGGCAAACTGTTGTGTAAAAAACGAAAGAGGATGTTTTGAGTTGGTCCGCATGCGTGGGAGTTGAAGTTTTTTTTCCAAATTTGGGTCCACGGCATTGTTGTTTTTGTTGAACCGTTCCAGAAAAGTTCTGCTGGCACGACCGTCTTTTTGTTTTTTGCCTCTTCTAAGTAAAAATTTTTTGTTATTTTTAGGGGGATGTTAAAAAGGTACCCGTTTTTGCCTAATATTTTGATTGTTGTTTTGTAGTACTGAGACGTTTTGTTGTCCCAGTGTTTTGAAAAATTGTTCTGGTTTAAAAAGTTCCTGCTTTGGTTTTGGTTCGTAAATTTTATAAGTGAACTCGTCAACCAATACTTTGAAAAGTAGTAATAATCGTGAGCTTCGAGTTTCATTTTCTCTTCGATTCCTACAAACCTCAAGCTATTTCTTCGACTTCTGTCCTCTATTTGTCCTCCGCTATTTTTTCTTATATGTTATTATTTTCATGTTTAATACTTTTACTTATATCTGTAGATTTTTTAGACTCTGAAATTTTTAAGTCGGTTAGTTCAACGTAAATCTTATCGTAGTTTTTACTAACAAACTCGACAGCTCTGTTTAACTCTGATAGCACGTTTTTAAATATCATGTTTTCTTCATTCAAGTTGATTACTTCTTTTTCTAGTTTCTCAAATCGATCATTAAAAATGATAACTTTAAAACGCGTCTGTTCGCTTCAAAAATTCAATTTTGTTTCTGCTGCTCTCTTCTATAAAAAGGTCATCAAACATCTGATACACTTTTTATAACAATACGCTTTTTATAATAATACACTTTTTAGATATGACATAACCCTAACTGTAATGAAAATCGCAAGAACTAAAAATTGATTCGCAAGAACAAAAAATTGAAATCAACATTACTAAGTTTTAGTTTTAAAATTTGCATAATAGATGCATCTTAGAAACTGTAAAATTGAAACCAGTTCACTGATCCCTTTCAATATTGCTAATTACTGAGAGCTTAACATCTAGCATTGACATTATTAACATCTAGCATTAACAAAATGATCAGTACCTATGCAACAAAACAATAAGGGCTTCACCCCTATTTTGATTTTTATTAAGTGATTACATAGTTTTATATTACATACAGCAATGCGTTTTAAAATTTTGCTGGCGTTTCTAAAGTAATATACTTAGGGGTCGTCCATAAAGTACGTACGCTTTTTTTTGTCCATCCCCCCCCCAGCATTTTGCAATACGCTTTTTTGAGTACCCTTCACCTACCTAAAAGTACCTTCACTTTTAACCTATGTATCTAACATATTTTTTTAGTTCAAGGTCTCCTTTCTTTTATAATATTCAAACCCCCTCTTCCCCTCTGAGCGTACGTACTTAATGGATGATCCCTTACTAACCTTTCATTTATAATTAAAGTAAAAATAAGAAAAATTAAAAAAAAGTTTTCCAAAATATTTTTTAAATTATCCTTTATTATTTTATTTATTATTTGTTATATTTAAACAACTAATAAAATTATATTGTATTGAGTAACTAATAAAATGAATAATATTAGTATATTATTGTTACTTTTGGTTTAACATAAATTTATAATTTTCAACAAAAGTCAAGTTTTTAAAAAAATGCACAAATAGTCAGAATTTAATATCAAAAATAAACAGAACTTAAAAATAAAAAGATCGAAACCAAAAACAAGGAAACTGACATTGGATTTTATTATAATTAAAAAATACACTAATAGATTAACAGCCGAAACGAAAGAAAATTGTTAAGATTCTGATAATAGATAGATTATAAGTTTTAATGTTTCAGTAATCGTTGATTAAAAATATGGCCGAACAAAACAGTAAGTTTTTTTTATAAATTTTTATAAACAACTTATTATCGCAGCTAAATTTTACAATCATTTAGATCAACCTCCAAGCTACTATGAAGCTACACCTCCACCACCATATGAAGCAATTTATAACGAAGGAAATAATGTATGCAATTAAAGAGTATTTATAAAAATGTTTTCGTATGTATACAAATACTTTGATATTTTATTTATATCTATATAATGTATGTATGTATGTATGTATGTATGTATGTATGTATGTATGTATGTATGTATGTATGTATGTATGTATGTATGTATGTATGTATGTATGTATGTATGTATGTATGTATGTATGTATGTATGTATGTATGTATGTATGTATGTATGTATGTATGTATGTATGTATGTATGTATGTATGTATGTATGTATGTATGTATGTATGTATGTATGTATGTATGTATGTATGTATGTATGTATGTATGTATGTATGTATGTATGTATGTATGTATGTATGTATGTATGTATGTATGTATGTATGTATGTATGTATGTATGTATGTATGTATGTATGTATGTATGTATGTATGTATGTATGTATGTATGTATGTATGTATGTATGTATGTATGTATGTATGTATGTATGTATGTATGTATGTATGTATGTATGTATGTATGTATGTATGTATGTATGTATGTATGTATGTATGTATGTATGTATGTATGTATGTATGTATGTATGTATGTATGTATTTATGTATGTAGGTATGTATGTATGTATGTATGTATGTATGTATGTATGTATGTATGCATGTATTTATGTATGTAGGTATGTATGTATGTATGTATGTATGTATGTATGTATGTATGTATGTATGTATGTATGTATGTATATATGTATGTATGTATGTGCGTATCTATGCATCTATGTACCTAGGCATGTATAATGAGAGATTTGATCATATTAAATAAATTAATAAATTAGATGAATATATAATATATTGGATATTTGTTAATATTAAACTCATTTTTAAGTTTATTGTTTATTATTTTTAAAGGCATCCTTATTGTTAAACATGAATTTGAATTTATTTTTTTAAAAGTGAAATTTAAGTAAGAAATTGTCAAATAAAAATTAAAAATGTCTTAAACAAGATTTATTAACTATACTTATAACAGGTATTATAAATATTATTCAAGACGTTAAAACTTTAAATTTAAAATATATAAAATAGCTTACATATTTTAAATATATAATTTTTTCAAACTAAGTTAGATAGAGTTTGAACAAATTGGTGGTTAATCAATAGGTTTTTCTTTAAATTAATTAGTTTTTCAACAAATGAAACTGTTTTCTATATCCTAATTAAATTTTTATGATGAATTCAATTTAATCAAAATATATTTTCTTAAACTGGTGCTAAAAAGTACCATGGCAACAACAAAATTTAACTTTAAACGTCGCGTTGTTTCGTCTTTAAAGAATCAAGTAGCCGTTACATATATATTTTCTTGAAATGAAATATTTGCAAATAAATAATTTTGTGGTTATTTAGCCCATTTGTTAGAACAATTGATTGAAAAAGCGGTAGAGTTAATAAGAAACTTTAGAAATTCTTTTGCATTTTAGGTAAAGGATAAGCTCTTTTGTGAACCTTAGGTAAAGCATCAGCTCTTTTGTTCGTCTAAGGTAGAGCATAGGCTTCGTTTAGAGGATCATAGGTAGAGCATAAGCCTCGTACAGAGGATCTTAGATAGAGCATAAGCATGGCCAAAACATTTAACTATTTTCAGTTATCTTGTTAAATAGTTGGGTTGTTTCGTATAACTTTGTTATGAACCCTTTGTTTGATCTTGCATTTGCAGTTTTTCTCTTTTTTTATTATTGTTTTGAACTTTCTTAAACAACTTTCATATGGAGTGTATACACATTTTATGTACAATTGTTAATACATTTATTGTATATATAATATATGATACGACAATATATGACATAACATTTGGCACACATGTTGCATACACAATATATATAACAACATATAGCATACATTTTGAATACACAATATGTATACTGTTTATGCAACATATGTGTATAAAAGATCCTACATTGAACTAGATTTTGGAGGAGAAAGAAAAAGAAGCTTGGGAAGCCTGAAATAGAATTATACATGAATTCTTAAGCAAAAAAAGAAATCAAAAAACTGAATTCAGCTGGTATTATTGGCAAAATTTCAACAACTTGGATAAATTAAAATATTTTTTTTTCTACTTTAGGCTAAACTTTTTCCCTTCCAAAGTTGTGGAACCGCCAGTGGATAAAATAGAGAAAGATTCCATAAGGATATTTTATCATACAGATAAATTTGCGGTTTGCTTCTGTTCTTTGTGTAGAAATGCTCCGGAATTTTATTCAGCTTTTAAAAAATAAAAGCAGTGTTGTAAGATGGATTTATTTCAGATGTTCCAGATATGAAATATTTTAATGTTTCAAATATGAAACTCCAAAATGTATATTTTTGTTAATGCCAAATGGAAATGCTTGACAAAAAATCTTAGTGATTGTAGCCAGGGACAAAATACCCACAAAAGTTTGTACCACTACTCCAAATGTAAGAGCAAAGAGTTAATAAATGTTTAATAAAATTTAAATAATGTTTTAAAATTCCTTCCTCAAGAATGTTTATGTCAACCTCCTTAAAATTAGGAGATTGACATAAACATAAGCATATTTAGCTATTGAGTTTGCACAATACCTAAAAGAGTTATAGCTAAAACTGCAAAATTGCTGCATACTCCTTTGATATCATGAAGATCAAAATCTATAATGAAAAAACATAGGAGGACAAAATAAAAACAAAAAGTTTATGAGTTATAAGAAAAAATTTTGAAAAAAACTTTATTTAAAAAAGTTTATTTAAACGTCATATTAATTTTTTTAATAATGGAAACCATAATGGTGCTTACCAAAATAAAACTTAAAACTATTCATTAAAGCTACATTCATTAAGACAACATTCGTTAAAACTACATTCATTAAACCTTCCGCAAATCTTGAATTTTATTTTGTAACACATTTTTTTTATGGAAAGTTTGTTTCCATAAAAAAATTTTTAATATAATTTAAATAAAATGTTTATTTTATTTAAATTATTTTAAAGCTTGAGGATCTACTTATCAAACTGTGATTGTATGGGATATTGTCCGCAAAAATATGCCCAGCTGCTTCACTAGCTATTTTAAAGTCACAAATGATATTCATAGTTATAAACTTAGGTCTGTATTATTGTAGTCGCTCTATGCCTTTAAAACAAACACATAAGTATGGCGTAAAGTCAATCAAGTATCCATCAATTCACTGTTAGAACTCTCTTCCTGTTGAAACTGAAAAAATATTCTACTAAATGGCAAATAGAAGTGTCTTCATAATCCATGCAAAAAAGTTTATCCTCGATTAAAATAATCAATGAACTATCAGTTATGCAATCGCCCCCTAATTATTCTCTATAACTAAATTTTTAATTAAACAAAAGTATTGCCCCTTAAAACTCATGAAAAAAAATGTAAAATCCATAAAACAGAAATAAAAATATAAAGCTCATAAAATAAAAATAAAAATATAAAACTCTAAATATAAAACATAAAAAGTATATAAATGTTCATTAAGTTTCAACCAAATACCCTCATTTTCATCATCCTGAAAAGTTTATATGGCTCTGAAGTTTGTGACATTGCTATTAAAGCATATAACATGTAATAAATAAAAATAAACAACAAACTATTTTCTGTACAATTGCCCCCGTTTAATTCTCCATAACTTCTCTATAACTTTTTTTTGTTTGTAAGAGTCCCGCACAATTGTATATATATACAGTTATTATTAAAGTAAAAATATATTGATTTGATTTGATGATATTGTGGAAGTCACGTTTTTTAGTGGTATTTGAATGTTCATAAAAGTTGCATTACCATTATTTATTTCCACTGCTTTATATATTATTGACTTTCAATAGTTCTTGATAATAAATTCATGTGGTCTTTGCAAAACCGTCATTTCTTTTTAAACAAACATGTATATATATATATATATACATACATACATACATACATACATACATACATACATACATACATACATACATACATACATACATACATACATACATACATACATACATACATACATACATACATACATACATACATACATACATACATATATATATATATATATATATATATATATATATATATATATAAATATATGTATGTATAATGTATAAATACATATATATATATATATATATATATATATATATATATATATATATATATATATATATATATATATATTATATATATATATATATATATATATATATATATATATATATATATATATATATATATATATATATGTATATATATATATATATATATATATATATATATATATATATATATATATATATATATATATATATATATATATATATATATATATATATGTATGTATATATATAAATATGTTATAGTATAGAATAATTTTTTTGTAACTTTAGTTGTAACTTTAATTGTATTTAATTGAATTTAGTTGTAACTTTAATAAAAGTGTTTATTTTTGATAAGTAAACCTATCATAAAATGTATTATTTTTTGATTCAGCCAGTAGTAAACAATATCGGACCATCCAGAGCTCACCAAAATGCAAACTTTTTTGGCTCTCAAAGTGTACAACAATTGGAAGAAGTGCAGTACCCACCGGCATGTACATGTTTAGCATGGTCTTCTTTCTTTTTTGGATGTTTTCCTGTAGGTGCACTTGCCATATACTATTCTAACCAAGTAAGTCTGAATCTTATTTTTTTAAAAGTTCTAAAATTTTTTAATTAAATTATATATATATATATATATATATATATATATATATATATATATATATATATATATATATATATATATATATATGCATGGGTTGTAACAAAATACATTTACTTTGTTACAAATCTTTGTTACCTTTTGCAGTAATTATACTTGTAACGAGTTATATTTTCATCGCAGTACTTTCGTTTTTACTTTCGTTACTTTTCAGACTTTTTTTACTTTGTAACGAGTTACTTTCAGTAAAAAAGAACAAAAATACTTAAACTTTATTGATTCAAATAAACTGTATAATATGCAGAATATCATGAAACCAAAACCAATACTACTTCACGTTATATTCCAGAAATGCATCGTAAAGCACTGTTTCATATTAAACACACACAAGATACACAACTAAATACACAACGGAATAAACGAACAAGCAGCCAAGCCTGATTTGCTACAGATTCGTACAGCTGAATCAGTCTTTATTGCAGAGTATATTGCTTAAATAATCTGGATGCTGCTATAGATAGTAGATTCAATAATCTGGATGCTGCTATAGATAGCAGATTAAATAATCTGGATGCTGCTATAGATAGCAGATTCAATAATCTGGATGCTGCTATAGATGGCAGATTCAATAATCTGGATGCTGCTATAGATAGCAGATTAAATAATCTGGATGCTGCTATAGATAGCAGATTCAATAATCTGGATGCTGCTATAGATAGCAGATTCAATAATCTGGATGCTGCTATAGATAGCAGATTCAATAATCTGGATGCTGCTATAGATAGCAGATTCAATAATCTGGATGCTGCTATAGATAGCAGATTCAATAATCTGGATGCTGCTATAGATAGCAGATTCAATATTTTCGAATATGTAGTATTTAAAAAAATTCGTTGTCGCACATTCCAGATTAAAATAGCCTACATATAAATTGGAGCGTGTTGACGCTGATTATAAAGAGGATAAGCATTGCGCTTGAATCCTTTTTTACTGAAGATTTAAGTTTATGCAAGCTTGATTGAATTCATTCAAAATTCATTTTGAATTAATTGTTTAAATGTAATAATTGTTTAAACTCATGTTCAAATTTTAAATTTTCGAATTTGGGAAATCAAATTTGAAGTGGTCAAAATTTGTCAAATTAAAATTTGAGTCAAATTCGAGCTTCAATTTCAAATTCAATTTTTTTTAATTCAAATTTGGTCTTTTCAAACTTAGTCAAATCAATAATCAGTATTATTCGAAGAACTTTCAAAATTCAAAACTTTAGAGAATATTTTTTCAACTTTCATTCATAGCCGTGGCGTAGTGATTTTAATCCGTGGGTTATGAGATCAAGTCCCGCTTGAGCTCATAAGCGTTGTCCGTTAATTTGAAATTGGAAGCCAACTATTTAAATGCTTATATCTATGTGTAGTTGCTCTGTGATAAGACTTCCAGATCTTCTGTGATGAGGCCATCAGGTCTTATAATTTTCTTAAAAAAAAGTTGCATAGAAATATTTGAATCAAAAAAAGACAAAAAATTTTTTTATTTTTTTTTAATTTGTAAGATTTTTAAATGTTTTAAATGCGTTGCATACAAATGGTTGATTTAAATCTAGAGTGATTGCGCTTGAGGACTAAAATCTAACTTGCTCTTTTTTTGCTCTTTTGCCAAAACAAACTTTGGCTGAACATTTCATGAAGACGATTTTTACACTTTAAACTTTGTCTTTTTGTACGTTATAACTGCACCTCCTGATGAGAATACTGGTTGAGAGTTCGCAGATGATGCCTGAAAAATAAATTGATTTTAATAAATGGTCAAAATTTAAATCAACATAAAAAAAGAGCGCAGAAAATTTCGAATGGCCAAAGTTTAAATAGACAAAGTTAAATAGCTTGGCATTTCGAACTTTTGCAATTCACATTTTATAGTCCCCCGTTACTAATTATTTAAAAAAGGAAATTTAATTTTTCTTTATCAGGAGAATAGGTTTTTTCTGAAACACTTAACAAAACAGGAAACTCTTAATGATGCCTTCTCCACGAATAAAGCGCATCATCATTAGCTTGAGGAGAATCTTTCAAGTTGAAGCACTTTTTTTATTCTTAACTGCATGGAGCTAATGGTTGACTCGAACAGTGACTGAATGGGCATACTCAGCTAAGAAGACATAAATTTATCTCTAAAGAAACAAGATTAATTATGTAAAAAATTTTTAAATTTTTTTTAAAGTTCAATTTTTCTTAATTATTTTTAGATCTAGCTAATCTTTGCTTCAATACTGTTGTCCTCCTCATCAACATTTTAAAGAACTCCTTGATTCAAGTCCTGGATTGGTCCAACTTTATTCTCCTTGATCATGATTTCAATCATTTCCTGTAAGTTTCACTTAATGTTGGGCAAGTGTGAGTCCTTTTTAAGTGATTGGAGAATTGCTCTATAACCATAAAGCTTATTTTTGTTTCCGCAAAGTGGGAATTTCTTTTCCAATTTTGACTTTAGAGATTAGCAGAATATTGTTGTTTCCTCCCTATTCAATGAATTCTTTATGTTAAGAACTCAGATTGTCTCTCAATGCTGAGTAGTTGGGACACCAAGCGGTCATGCGATAGGTTCTTTGTCAGAGGAAAAGAATAAAGAAATCTCTTCAATCATGCCTAGCGGGTCAATAATGGCAACAATCTAAAAAAAGAAGCAAGATTAATTTTTTTAATTATTTTTTAAGATTTGAACTATTATGAAAAAAGAATTTTAATAATTTTAGTTTAAAAAAAATCAAATTTAATCAAAATTACCTGTACAAATTCTTCTGATGTATGTATGCTATATCTCAGCTTGGGATTAGCTTCCATTCTGAAATCTTTATTGATTCTCTCAAGCACTGGCATCAACTTCAGAATAAATATTATCATCAACAAGCTGGAATTCCATAAGTTCTCAACAGGTCCAACGATCATGACAAATTCAACTGAAAGAGATATTGGTTAAATTTGATTGAAAACTACTGTCAAACTTGGTTATAAAAAATGACTTCGGAGCAGCCAAATTTTTTTTGTTTAAATCAATGTTATTTTTAAGTTTGGCTGTATATTCCAAATATTATATTAAAATCGTTTGAAAAATAAACAAATTACCATTTTCATTTGTTGAATCACACTTTATTTTGATCCTCTATTGGTCAATGATACTTTTGTGGGTTCTTGGTGGTAGTTAATTATATGCATCGACAAAGTTTTTTACTTCAGGGATGATAAGGCAATCACACACCACAAGATTAAGTAGTTGATCCGCACACACAAGATCCTCCTGAGTTTAATTTGTGAGTTGTAGCATAATTGTTAGCATATTTGCTAGATGAGAGACCTGCAATCTTTTTTGTTGCTTTCTCAACGTGTTTAGCAATGTTTTGAGATGTATTTCTACCCTCTGCACTTCCACAATAAATCATCAGCTTATCCTGGGTCAAGACCTTTAAGATATTGTGAAGCTTTAGGCTAAGGTATAGATCAAATTTCCTAAACAAGTAAATAATTTTTATTTAAATATAGTTTGAAGAATAACAAATTTGTATCTTTGATGTCGTTTTATCAATACTGTTATATTTCTAAGAGGCCATACAATGTTATTCCGTATGATGTTACTGCCTCCTTTGGAAAAATATTGAAGAAATATCATTACTAATGTAATAATTAAGTTTTTTAAAAATGACTTATTTTGATGACCTAGTTATGAATTAGTTGTGAAAGCCACTCCAAAACTATTGGTTTTTAGATTTGTGATAACCTTGTTGATTTCTGCCTTTTTGACCGATTGATAAAGAAGAGAAATCTCTGGCTAACTTCAGGTGGAGCTACCTGATTTAAATGGTTAAAAGCAAGATTACTGCATGCTAAATACTTTATCACAGCTGAATAAAATTTCAGCTGGAACGGTGACCTGACATTCTGTTTGACAATCCGCTCGAAGAATGGTGGTCTAGTTTTTAAAAATGAGGCCTCGTGAAATAACTTCTTTCCAGTTTGTCTTTTGTGTTGATAGACGATATCTAACTAAAATGATACCAAATGATATCATATTTGTTAAAGTTTAAAATAGCAACAAAAAATCTTATTTTAGTAAGCTAAATTTTGTTAAAAAATGATATTTCATTAAACAATTGAATTAATCTTACCTGATAAATCAACAACATCAATTTCAGAGTGCTCAAGTTGGCCTCTTCCCCACTTGGTTGTAAAATTTATCTATCTTCTTAGTATCGTTCAGTCATTTTATCTATCTTCTTAGTATCGTTCAGAACTTTTGTCCTCCATGTTGAGATCTTGTATTTTTGAAAAATAAGTCCATAATTTTTGAGATTTTTAAACATGTTAACTTGTTATTAGTTTTTCTTTAAAATCAAACGCGTCTTTTCCAAACAAGACGTATTGATTTGATTTGATTTTCAGGTTTTAATAGGTTTCTATAATGTAATGGTTGCTAAACAAACAGTTTCCTTTAGACAGCGATTTTGATTTTAGACAAGAATCAGCGTTTCTCCTTAACAAGTTTTGGACAAGTGCTAACAATAGCAACACTACAATTCCCTCGAACATTATTTCCTGGATACACTCTAAAACCGAATGGTTCTTTGAAGAGCCTTATTGGGTTCTTGACGTTGGTGCTGAGGGAGCACCTGTAGAGTTTCTTAAAAGAACCTTTTGCAAGGGTTTCTCCGAAGAATTTTACGGTATGGTTCTTTAAAGAACTCTTAATGGTTTTTTAAAGAACCTGAGTGTTCTTGAGAGTTTCAATAAATTCGAATCACCCTAAAAAGAATCTTTTTTTTAAAAAAATTTGATATTAAATTCTTTAATTATTTTTATAGATTTCATTCCAGTTTTTTTTTTCAATACTCAAAAATTTTCAATATCCAAAATGTTTATACCTAATATAAAAATGATTAAGACTTTCGCAAAATGAAAAATAATACAGCCAAACTAACAATAAGCATATGTTATAAACGATACAAAAAATTACAAAACTATTCGGTAAAACGTTTACAAAATTAAAAAAATTGTTCATTTATTTTAAACGCTTATGTTTAATAAAAAATAACAATTCATTGCATAAAAGCTATGAATACAGTACACTATGATATTCAACTTTTATTTTTCCGTCCTATAATATTACAAAATTTTGATGTCAGTCTTTAAACTTTTGAAAAAAAAAAATTACATAGCAACGAAAGTAACCATATAAGTCAATTAGATACAGCTTACACAAGTGATTGCTTCCCAGTAAACACACACACACGTCTATTAAATGTTAAAACAACGTTTCGACAAAACGTTCAGATTTGATCGAGTACCCGTTTAGAGCAAACGTCCGTAAAACGTATTTTAGACGTCCTTTATAAGATTATTTAACGTATATAAAGCGTTTAGAATTTGTGTATAAAGCGTTTAGATATAGTCTAAGTAAACATATATTAAAATTTTAGATCTTGTCCAATAGTTTTTTTGATTTAGTTAACGTAATTTTAATTTATTTAAATTTTAAAACTTATATAAATTAAAATTACCTTATAACTTTTTAACTTTATATAAGAGATAAGAGCTATATAGGTCTTGAAATATATATATAAGATATAGTTATAAAAGTAATGAAATTTATAAATAAGATATATTTATAAAAGACCTGGTCTTATTTTTCATATCTTTTATAACTATTGTAATATGCTTATAAACTTTTATACTATACTACTAGTAAGCGACCGGGGCCAGGGCCGGGGCTAGGTTTGATAACACATAGCCATAACCAGGGCCAGGTTTATGATCAGGGCTGCATTAATATTAATAGATCCTATAAAAATATTATCTTTAATTAAAATTTTTGATATGAATTTTATTTAAAAACAATATTTTATTTATTTATATCTATCAATTTTTATGCAGCCCCGGCCGGGTTTATGACCGGGGTTGCATTTATATTGATAGATCCTATAAAAGTATTGTTTTTAATTATAACTCATATCATAAATTTTAATTAAAAATAACACTTTTATAGGATCATCAATTTTAATGCAGCACTGATCATAAACTCATCCCCGGTCGCGGCTATGTGTTATCAAACCTGACCCTGGCCATAGCCCCGGTCGTTTACTATATACTACTTATACTACACTTTTATATTATAAAACTATACATAAAGTTATAAACTTATATAAAAAACTTTCATATAGTGGGTATTTAGAAATTTTATAGTAACTAATTCTATACAATATTTTTTAAATTTAATCTCAATAGTAAAAAATAGAAGTTTACATTAAGATTAAGTTAAAGATTACTAGTAAAATTAATAAACTTATAGACACATATTTTGGATCACTGCTATCTCTGGTTTTCCAATTATCATAAATCTTCCAAGTATACCGTTTAATGCTTGTTTATGATGTACCTGTTCTTGTGCAACATCATCTTCTACATTCACTTCCTGATCGTATGATTTCGTATTCTGATTTGTAACCGCAAAACACTAGGGTAAAATAGTTAGCATTTTAAATATACCTTCATAAATCAAAATTTAAATTACACAGAACAACTTTACATATAGAGGATTTTCTGAATGGAAGTATTCCAAAACTTCTAGTACCAGCAATGTTTATTTTTGACATTAAAAAATTAGTAACGTCGCGACATAACATATGCAGTGGTTTTTACCAGCTCTGTTCTGCCAATACTTTTTAGCAAACGTAACTAAATTAAGCTAAGATGCATTTAAAATAAAAAATAAATACTAAGTTGTTAAACCACTTGATTATAGCAAAGATGAGTACCTACTGTTACACAATCATGCTAGAGTTTATAGAATGAATTTAAACTGTTTATAAAACTTAGGATAAAAGTTCTTGCAGCAGGACTTTCATAAAAAGAGACCAGCAAGTCATACTTTTTAAACGTGGCAATGTAGCCATTAATAGTTTCTTAAACATCGGGGTCCATTATTTTATTGGCATTTAGGAAGGTAGATTGTCGCAAAAAGAGCTTTTTAACTTCCATGAGTTAAAATGGCGCACCCGAAACTCGTTTATTATTTATTTATCAGTCGTTTTGCTTTCAGTTGTTGTAAGGAAGTGAATCTTAAAAACTCATTTAAGTCTAATTTAATTATTTAGCCAATGAAAAATAGTTTTTCAGCAGTAAAAAAGAAAATATTCTTTATTTAACCGAGTTAAGGGTGCGTCGTTTTAAAGTCCGCCATTTATATTATATATTTAATTAAAATTACTTCAACTGATTGTAGGTAGTTACGCTCTTGTCAGTTTTTAACTGTTTTCGATTGATATAACAACATTAGACTCTAAATTACTCTAAACAATCTAATCTTATCTTTCGTTTAGAGATAAGTAGCTATACAAACTGTTTGCTTATTATATTTGAATAAAGTAATAAATAATAATGTTCATGAGTATTCATGACTTTAATGCAAATATTTACTTTATTTTTTTATTTTTTTTTTAATAATTCACCTCCCCAAGGCTGTGAAGGCCACTACAGATAAGGAGGCTACTTGAGGTTATAACCCTGTCTCAACTCTATAACTCCGAAACACGAAATTTTTTTTTTTTTTTTTTTTTTATTTCAGATGTAAAGGTAATTTTTTTTTTTTTTTTTTTGTTCATTTTATTTATTCATAATAAGTTTTACAATATAAGAATGAATAAAATACGTATAGCCAGAAATACAATTTTGTTAACGTTACAATAAAAACGCGGATACTCGCAGAAGATCATAAGATCTTGTCATCGAGAACCGCCTAAACAGATTTTAAATAATAAATAATCCTTTAATAATTCATAGACAAATATTCACACAAAAATACAAATATAATTATTTATACATATTTAAACATACAAACATGTAAATAAATATACTTACACATCAATATCTATATATATATATATATATATATATATATATATATATATATATATATATATATATATATATATATATATATATATATATATATACATACACATACAAATAATACGCACAAATACACATACATATATACGTATATATATATATATATATATATATATATATATATATATATATATATATATATATATATATATATATATATATATATATATATATATATATATATATATATATATATATATATATATATATATATATATATATATATATATATATATATATATATATAGATTTCGTATATATAAATTACGATAAAATATTTCCTAAGAGTATTAATAAAAAAACAAAACAAACTTAAAAATATATCAGAATGTTTTCAACTGAGATAAGAATTTCTTTCAATTTTCTTTTAAATAAGAAAAAGTTCCATTCATGAGAGAAATCAAAAAGTTTTAACACTATTTTGTTCCATAAAAATGCTCCTCTAAATGAAATACAAAATTTACCAAAATTAGTTTTGAAAACTGGTTGAAGAATAAAATTTTACATTTTATTCTTCAACCAGTATTTATTAACAGTATAACCAGTATTATAACAATTGTATTTATTTTTAACTTTTAAAGAATATAAACTGTGAAAAGAAATTGGAGATGTGCGAGACTTACATTTAAACATAAAACACAATACATTAAAAATATTAAGTTGATGTATATTAAGAATATTCATTTCGTTTAAAAGAGGCTTAGCAAGATAAAATCGATGTTTAAAATTAATAAGTCGTGCAACATGTTTCTATTGGCGATAAAGTGGTTCTAATTTGGTTTTACTTACACTACCCCAAGCCGCATTAGCATAGTTTAGATGGCAATGAATAAAAGAGTGGTAAAGCTGAATTAAAGTATGTTTATCTAGCATGCTTCTTATTTTAAATAGTATTCCTATACTTTTGGAAATTTTAGAGGAAAAGTTTTCAATGTGTTTTTTCCATGTCAGATTTTCATCAATAAAAACCCCTAAAAAATTTGTAGCCGTTACTCTTTTAACTTGAATGTCATCTATAAAAAGAGCAGGCAATTCACTTGGTTTTTTGTAGTATGGATGAAAAAGAGACCATTTTGTTTTTTCAATGTTAAGAGAAAGCTTATTTAATTTAAACCATTCTGAAATTTTAATTAATTCTATGTTCATACTTTGAAATAGGGTAGTTATGTTACTATGAGATAGAAAAAAATTCGTGTCGTCAGCAAACATAATTGTCATTAAATTAGATGCTTCATAAAGATTGTTTATGTAAATGAGAAATAGGAGAGGTCCTAGCACAGACCCTTGAGGAACTATAGCATGTTACATGCTAACAAGTTTGATTTCGATGATACGTCATAGTGAACAAATTGCTTTCTATTACTTAAATAACTTTTTAAAAGCTTCAAAACATTGCCAGAGATTCCATAATACTTAAGTTTTTAAAAAGAATTTTATGATCTATCGTATCAAAGGCTTTAGACAAGTCAATAAAAATGCCTAAAGTAAATTTGGAACTTTCAAATGATTCAGTAATATATTGTGTTATTTGGAGTATAGCGTGTTCAGTGGAGTTATTTTTTTTTAAACCCATATTGATTTTTGTATAGGATATTATTTTGAGAAAGATGATTTAAAATTTTATTATAAAGAATTCTCTCTATAATCTTTGAGAAAAAAAAAATATATATTTATATATATATATATCGTATATTATATTATATTATAGTAATATAGCCATTGGTCAGAAGACGTACATAACAGCTTAAGTCACGCGGTTTAAATAAGCATAATTAAAACGAAATAATATATATATATATATATATATATATATATATATATATATATATATATATATATATATATATATATACATTTACATATATATATATACATATTATTTCGTTTTCATTATGCCTATTTAAATCGCGTGAATTAAGCTGTTATGTAAGTCTTCTGACCAATGGCTATTTTATTATATTATAATATAACATACGTTTATTAAACGTCGATCAAACGTTTAGAATAACGACTTAAATTAGTCAATATTGTAAACTTTTGATCGACGTTTAATAAACGTATATATTAAAAGATTTAAAGCGTAGATTTTAAATCTATAAAATTTACGTTTAATTTAGGTCGATTAAAGGTTTACAATATTGACTAATGTAAGTCGATATTCTAAGCATTAGATTGACGTTTAGTAAACGAATATATAAAAAAAGTTTGAAATATACTTTTCAAATCATGGATCGATTTTTAGTCAATAATTGGTCGTTGAACGTTTTATCCATTTTTGTACCGATTTCGACTTAATATTGACCAACTCTGAACCAATCTGTGTTTACTGGGTTTTAAATGAGTAGTTCTCAAATAATTTCTTTTAATTGAGTTGACCTTTTCAAGGTCTATAATGGAGACATATATATTTGATAGATGATACTTTTTTAAAAAAGTTATCAGCTGTATATAACATTTAAATAAATCTTATACAGAAACACAAGAAAACCAAATACAACTCTTAATATTTTGATAGAATATACATATATATATATATATATATATATATATATATATATATATATATATATATATATATATATATATATATATATATATATATATATATATATATAAATATATATATATATATATATATATATATATATATATATATATATATATATACATATATATATATATATATATATATGTATATATATATATATATATATATATATATACATATATATATATATATATATATATATATATATATAAATATATATATATATATATGTATATATATATATATATATATATATATATATATATATATATATATATATATATATATATATATATATATATATATATATATATATTCTATCAAAATATATAAACTATATAAAAACTCACGTTAAATCTACTTCTTGTAGTGAAGGAAGTGCTTTAAGATTATTTATACTTTCATAATACTTGATTTCGCATTTTTCAACATAAATTAGGAACCATTGTCTTGGTTAAACACAAGAAAGTTTTTGCCGATTTTTTCTTTTACATTAAAAGTAAATTGTTACTAACATAAGTGATTAAAGCTTCATAAAGATCTGACTATAATTTAGTTATCTGCACGAGATCATTATTGACGAAAACATCAAAATAGATGAGGCTCAACATTTTTAAGTATGTATCTTGTATAAATTAGTTAGAATTACGGTGATAACTTGTAAAAAATTAAACAGAATAATGTATTAAAGGTGCATTTAATGAATAATTAAGATGACATTATTCCTATTGTACTTTGATAAAAGGAAGCAAGTAAATTTGCAAATTTAAAATACAAAGGCACTCTAAACATTTATAGACGCAATATTTTTTAACTTTAACTGAATGTTTTTGCTTTTGCATAATTTCATCCTTAATCTTTTGCATTACTTGAAAACAATTAAATTTTTACATAAACTTTTTATTAACAAAGTTAACCCATTGTCAGTTTCCCATTTTATTACCCATAATCCGTTTCCCTTTTGCAGTAAAAGTGTTCAAGAACATATGGTATTTATAACATTTATTTTTTTAGGTGAAATCTGCTACCAAACAAAAAGATCATCCTAAAGCAGTTGAAGCTTACATACTTACAAAAAGACTTTCATACTGGTCATTTTCAGTTTTGTCAATGTTTTTAATAATTTGCATTGGAGTTTGGCGTGTTATTTATAGTTCATACTATTAAATCAACAACAGTTTGTACTTTATACTGT
Organism: Hydra vulgaris; assembly: GCF_038396675.1. Lineage (NCBI taxonomy): Eukaryota > Metazoa > Cnidaria > Hydrozoa > Anthoathecata > Hydridae > Hydra > Hydra vulgaris. The sequence goes on along the minus strand of NC_088929.1, from coordinate 1,857,629 downwards.
ATTTTATACAACTTTTTATGTTTACACCATAAGCTTTTTTCCGCAGTAAAATATTATTTGCAGCTTTTTCTGAAACTCGGACATAAAAATTATTATTTTGTTGTTTGATAAAAAATCTTTTTGTTTGAAAAAAAAAAAAAAAAACTTTTGTATACTAAAAATGTTTGAACAATATTTCAACGAAAATGTTGCGTTTTTATTTTATGTTTGTATATATATATTTGTATATTATGTTTCTATGTATATTTTTATGCATTTTTCAATAATATTAAAGATTTTGTTTAGTTAAACTTTTAATAAACCAAGAAAAAAAATTTATGGTCTTTTAGCGAAATAGATGATTTTACCCTGGGTAAAAGCAGGTAAATTCTTTTCCGTTTTTTGATACAATATCATTATTTTAACGTGGTATCTTAAGACACCACGTCACGATATTTTAAATTTACAACTATAATTTTAAAATATAGTCTTATAAATTTGACATAGCATTGTATAAATTCAACATTTAGTTGAATAATTTTAATTTATGTTAATTATTTTAATATAGTGCCGCATAGTTTAAACGTAGTTTTACATAATTTTAACCTAGAGTTCTAGGTTAGTTTGTACAACAAAGTCCAAGCGGGGTATAAACTGGTTCAGTTAGGTCCCAATGAACCAAGTAGACTCAGTTTAGCAGCTGTGGCACACTAGTTTGGCTTCTAGCTCGAAACCAAGAGATTTGATGCCGGCTCTAGCCAGATTAGCAATATTGGGTTGTTATTTAAAAAAAAAGTTTGGCAAATTTTATTTCATAAAAAAATTCAATTTAGTAGTTCTTTTCAAACAATGATGCATGCGCATTTTTATTTAACATTTAAAAGTAAAAGTAGAGTATGTTTTTAAAGTCATTGTTTAAGGTTTATTTATTTAAGGTTTATTTATTTAAGGTTAATATGATGTGTGAGGCATTTGATTATTTGGTTATATGAAGCGCATAATTACTTTATAATAAAAGGTGCATTAATATTTGAAAGTTTGGTCTGACATTTAGTAATTGTAAATCAATTTAAATACAAATTTAAAAAAACTTTTGTGCAACAAATTATAAAACAACTTTATAATATAAGTTCGGATATACTATTCATTGATGACATTTGATGCCCCCTTGCCATGACTTCAACCCAAGTTATAATAATATATCAATTTAAATAGTAATATATGATATCAATTTAAATGGTAATATATGATATCAATTTAAATGGTAATATATGATATCAATTTAAATGGTAATATATGATAATCCTAAACAAACACAAGACGTCTATAGAATATGATTATCTCAAGCAAACGCAGGACGTCTAGAAAATATGATGATCCCAAGCAAACGCATGACTTCCAGAGACGTCTAAATTAGATCTAGAATAAGACGAATTGCTAAAGATAATTGCTAAAGACAACTATTAAACGTTTATTATACAAAAAAAAAAAAATTAATGATATCGAAAATTTATCTAAAAGTTCAGTAGCATATTATTTTTATATTTGAACATAAAAAATAAATCTAATACAGGGGCGCCGCTAAATAAAGATGCTTTGCAAAAAATTGCGATGATTGGAGCTTGGAAACAAAAAAGCCCCAAAATTTTGTCCTCCCTGTCCCAAACATGAAAGCAACAATGTGATGAAATATTTTTTGTCCTATTTTCAACTAGACATATTCATTGATTTATTTTCAATTTCATGGTAAAATAATTTAGCGTTCAAAAAATATTACCATATAATGTTTAAACCCCCCTCAATTTGTGGGGTTTGCAAATTATATATTGTCATATGTTATATTTTTGAACTCTGAGAGATAATACTATGAAACTTAAAATTTACCGATGAATATAAGTCTAGTTGAAAATAGTGAAAATATTTATATAATTTAGAAAAATAGTTATTTTTGCAAATTTTAACTAAATATTTTAAGAATTTTCACAAAATACCTTTAAAAAATCTTGTTTTGCAGAGTATATCTGCCCGTTATTAACTTTCGCTTTTAACTTATACCGCTAACTTATGTATTGAATCTTAATTTGTGAAAGGCGTGTAATCAATTCTAAAATAATACATGTATAAAAAAATAACAAATGTAAAATTTTCTAATAAAACTTTGACCGAAATTGTATTGGTATCGGTTTCGAAAAAATATTTGCCAAAAAATTGGTTTTGGTTTTGGCACGAACTAGAGTACCCAAAATTTCGGTTTAGGGGTCATCCATAAATGATGTCAGTGTTTTTTCTCAATTTTTCGACTTTCCCTACCCCATTTGTCAATCTGTCAATTTTTAGCCAACCCCCGTTATATATGATGTCAGTTTTTATATATTCCCCCCCTAAAAAACAATTAAAATGCTTGAAAACCATTGAATTTTTTCCTGACTAAATTATACATTTATATAATAGTAGATCTCATCAAATTATATTTTATATAATAGTCGATATCTCATTAAATAATCAACTAAGCAAATAGTATTATATATCTTTAATATAATCATGGGTTGTTGAAGTGATCATCGATTGAAACAATAGATAGTAAATGCTCTCCGCGCTCTAAAAGGATATCGCATTCTTGAGGTACAATCAAATTTGTTGCGTCAACTTCATTTTCATCTAACCATTCAGCAGTTTCCGAACTCTTCTGCAAGGCGATGACTGCTAAATATTCTGTCTGACGCTTGGCAGCGATACGAACAGGTTGGACCCTTTTGATTAGAGGGAGTGTTATAGCAGAAGAATGGATAGAAGCGTGCTTTTTCAACATAGCTTGAGAGGCAAAGTAGATACTGCACTTTTTACAGATTCTATCAGCTAGGCTAGATTGAATTGATGGGCAAAACGCATCATACGGCAAAATTGGAAATCCTTTGGCAGTACGATGAAGAATACTTTCAATGTTTGATGCGATGAGCATAAAGACGGATGATGAAAACAATTCTTTTGCGCCTTCTGAGACGTCTACTGCTTTGAGCCAGTCTCTCGTTTGGTTGACAGGGATAGGTGGCGGAAGAAATCTTGCTCTAATTAGAGTAAAGTAAGAGCTTCTAATAGTCCGACAACAAGAACGATTTTCACATTTCACAATTTGAGTAAAATATTGACTTGTACGAAGATGATCGGCAATCCAACGTTTATCTTGTAATAAAAGGCTCCTTGACTCTAGCTCTGATTTGTCTGGATCAATATACTCTGCAATGGTTGGATAACCGTCAATTTGTAGATGAGACCAAATATCAGCCAAAGCCTGTCCAGCAAAACCAAAGTTCTGTTTTTCTAAGTTTTCATCTATTGTCCTGCCTGATTTAAAGAGATATGTTGGTTATTATAGGTTAAAAATTATATTAATATTTTTACAAATTGGCCTTTGTCAATGTAATTACCTTGAGAATCAAGATGAGTTCCGTAATGTTCGTTTTACCTCTAAGTAAAGAATGACCCCAGATAATTCTTTACTTAGAGGTGCCATTCGTCGCTCAGCTCTGTTGAATGCACTGCAGCCTGGAGCATTTATCATGATGAAAAGAGCTTCGAGGTTATTTTTTAAGAAATGGTGAATCCCAATTTCAATTACTTTCTGGTATCTTGGATTTTCGTCGGGTCCTCCATTTACGCTAAACACAACGATAGGCTTAACCATATTAGTTTGAGGATCTCTGGTAATAGAGTCAAAGTCTTTGATATCCAAGAGCCGCTGAAAGTCTAATCCAAGAGCGAAGGCGGACGAGAATGCGTGTTTTCCTGATCGATCAGCAATGTAGGTAGGTCCAGAATACATAACAGCATCTGTTTTTGCAGATGGTATAAGCTTTTGTTTAGCAGCCACGACCCAGTCGTGGTCCGGGACAGTTACCTGGTGCTCCAAATGCATCAACAACGGTGCCTTTTTTTTGGCTGCTGTGATTCCAATTGGCACCCTATCCTTGTCGTCTTGGCTAATGAAACACACTTCATCTGGCCCTAAAATAGAACAAACTTTATAGTTGAACTGCACATATTTTATAGTTGAACTGCAAAAGAGTCCGTAAACATGTTTTAAATGAGAATCATTGAGGACTGACCAATCCAACAGGGACTGCTTTAACGTGTCTTTTGCCTTCTAATGTTCCGTAACTACTCAGAAGTAGACAAGTATAGAGGGTGCTCTTGCTGAATGCAAATCCAATTTTGTATATCTCAGATGTCAATTCGTCGAGAGTTTTAATACTCTAAATAATAAAGAAATATATTTGGATATAAATAACACAGTCCAGCAACTTCACAGTCCAGCAACTTCACAGTCCAGCAACTTCACATTGCTGCAATCTCAGAATTGAGTCAATCTTGAGCCACTGTTCTTGCATTTTTTTGATCGCTCATTGGTGGGCTTAACAAACTGTGAGGAATTCTTTTCAAATTCAATTGGAGTATACGTGGGGGCAGACTGTTTTGGAGTATTGGCCCAAAATGATAATTGCTTGCTCTTGAACTTCATTGCCTTTTCATTAAATATATTGACTAAATACATTACTCTTGATTCAAGATCCACCAGTTTCTCTTCTTTTAATGAATTCAATATACTATGGATTTCTTTCTGGATATTAGCCTTTTTTTATCGGGATGAGCATTTCCGTAGGAGACCATCAATAAGTTAAGTAATGCGGTTTTATCCATATTTTAATATTGATTTATTAGTATTGTTTACATCACAATCAAAGTAATGATTTTGCTCATCGTTAGCTCAAGCTTTTTAAAAGAGTTTCTTCAACTTGCAAGGGAGAAATTAGCGTTTTGAATTTTCAATAGGCTTTATGTGTTTGCATTTTTCAATAGACTTTATTGTATTGCATCACGTTTTACAATCAACTAGAGAGCAATTAGAGTTTCATATTTAAAATAACGACAATTTAATTTCAAAAAATGACAAGTTTATGAGTTTACTTTTATGAGTTTAATTTGAAACACATTTTATAATCCGCTAGTGAGCGAATAACGATTGTGAATTTTATATACAAAGAGTTATTATTTCTAACATAATTTGATTCGCAGTCAAATAGTAATATATTATTAAAACCATAGTAATTTTTTATTTTACGTTAGTAGATGTTATTTATTTAATGTCTCTGGGAAACTTATTATATTAATTTATAATATTATATTATAAATAATTTAATAAAATATAATATCAAATTCCTCGCATTTAACATTAATTTCCCCACAAACAAAACATCATTTCTATACCATTTAGTAGATGTAAATACCGTTAAAATCTGCTCATGAGAATGAAAAAATAATTTAAATTGACATCATTTTGGCCTCAACACCCCCCTCACCATTGTCAATTAGTGTCAAACTTTCCAGTACTCCCTCCCCCCCTATATTTACTGACATCATTTATGGATGACCCCTTATTTCGGTTTCGACTTTTTTTCTGTTTCGGTCAATCACTAGTTTTTATAGCATTATTAATTTATTATTAGTTATATATAAATTTATTTTAACCTAATGTAAGAATATTTACAAGTTAAAAAAAAATAAGAAAGTTTTTTCTAGTGCAAATTTTGAAGTTTTTTTAATTTGAAGGGGAATTTTATTTTTATAAAGTGCCTTTTCCATCTTTTTATCTTGTATTAAATTATAGAAACCTGACGTATGACAACAGCCTGGTTCCTGGTTATCTGACATAAAAGAGTGTTGAAATAATTGGTTATTCAGTTGTGAATTGATAATGTTGATTTAATCTTAAGAACAATCAACATTATTAATTTTACAAATTTTTATTATTATAATTTTTCATAAACTTTTCCAAATTTTTATATTATATTGTAACTAAAAGTTATAAACTTTTAGTATTATATTGTTAATTTAATGTTTTTTTTTTTATAACTATAATTTATTAATTGTAATGAGGCAATTGCTTGCAATATTAAATAATGTACTGAGCGCTATCTGTGCTTAGAGTCAAGTTCTTTAACAAACTTAAAAATAATTTAAATACCAAAAACTATTAAATACAAAAAACGGTTGTCATCATCAAGTTCTCTTAACCTATCATTCACTAATATTTGCTGTCTTCGAAGTAACTTTTCTTTTGTTGAGTCTTACCTTTTGCAAAGTTCCCCAGGTCTATTTTCTCTTTGTGAGACTAATTTGAATTTTTCCTTCTCACCTTGTGAACTTAGTGTTAATGAATATCTTCTTTTAATTTGTAACGACTCCAATAGTCACATACTTGACCTGAGCATTTACTTTCGTTAGAATTCACCCAATAGTCGGGAAACTAGGTTTGAATCCACAGACTATTCTTTTATGTGCTCTTGTTTGGCACCACTTTACTTTATCACTTTTCTCTTTATTCAATTTTGCTCCCCTTTATCTTAAGACTCGACTCTTTTTGATGTTACTTCTAATCAAGTTGACCATGCCCTCTCTCTTTATCCATTAGCCGATATTGTTGTTGGTGGCTTTAATGCTCATTAAACTGAATGGCTTAGCTCTAGTGTCAGTGACTCTGCAGGCGTTAAGACCCACAACTTTTGCCTTTTTTACTCTCTAACACAAATGTTCAACTTTATACCTCGCTTTCCAGACAATCCAAATCATTTACCTTCTCTACTCAACTTATGTCATGTTTCTGATCCTAGTCAGTGCTCAGTTTCTCCACATTCATCATTAGGTGCTTGTGATCACGGTTTGATCTCACTAAAACTACTATCTCATTCTTCTTCATCATCAGAATCCCCCTATCATCGAACTTCTTACAACTATCTTAAAGCTGGCTGGGACTCTTTCTGTGATTTTCTTTGTGGTGACCCATGGGTAGAAATCTTTAGTCTTTCTGCTGACAACGTGCTTCTTACGTAACTTTTACGTAAATTTACTAAACATAACTTTAGATTCAAGGTGGTATGAAATCTTTAATTCCCTCTTGACAAATCCAAGTCTAGCATCACTCACCTCCATAGTTTTCCTCACATTGTGCTGCTGCAATTTCCAATCGAAACCATTACTTCCCTATCTATTAACAAAATAATTCTCCAGAAAACAAACGTCTGTTTACTGTTGTTAGAAACCATGGTAAAAAGGTTTTGTCTGATGCAAAAGCCCGCTTTTCTCAGGTCATGAAATCTCGTATTTCATCTCAAAAAATAGGCTCTTTTGACTACTGAAAAATCTTTAACAGTATCAATAATAAGGGAAAATCTGTTATTCCACCACTCTCGAATGGTTCAGATTTTGTCACCTAACCAAAAGACAAAGCTGAATTGTTTGCTAAAAACTTTTTATCAATATCATTTCTTGATTCTTCTAGTTGCGTCCTACCTGATATAGCTGACAAACAGGTTTATCCATTGATATTGTATCTAAAGTGATTTTCTGCTTATACTCTTCTAGAGCGCGTAGTCCGGACAACATACCTGTTGAAGACTTGCAGAAGTGTTTTCCTGAGCGAGTGCTTATCAGTGTCTTGTCTTTCAGCGCCATCTGTTATCCCTATTTTCAAAAACACTGGAGAGAGATCTGACTCGTCTAACTAACGTCAAATTAGTCTTTTTCCTATCATAAGCAAGGTTTTTGTGTCTTTAATTAACAGAAACTTAATCTCTTATTATGAATCTAATAACTTACTTTCTGATCACCAGTATGGACTTTGATCTTCTTGTTCTACATCTGGTTCTCGCCTTGGCCCGATACTCTTTTTAATTTACATTAGTAATCTTGCAGATAATCTCACATTTAAGGTGGCATAGTTCGCTGATAATACTACCATTTATTCTTGTCTTGATAAGAAGCCAACACTCTCTTATTGCCTAGAGGGGGCGTTTGAGCTTGAAAAAGATCTCAATACTGCTACAGCATTAGGCTTACAATGGCTGGTAAACTTTAATTCAGATAAAACTCAATTTTTTTCAGCCAATTGTTATCGCAATAAGCTATGTATTCCTATAACTATAAACGGTAATTTACTTGATGAGTTATATACCCTTCATCTTCTAAAATCAACTCTTACTTCCGATTTTTCTTGGAAACATTATATCAAATCAATTGCAAAATTAGAATCTGTTAAGATTCCATCTCTCATCAAGATTTCATCGTGCTCACCGCTTTCTTACTCAGGATTCTATTCTTTATCTCTATAAATCTCAAATCCGTTCTTTATGGATTACTGTTGTCATTTCTGGAGCGGATCTTTTAATAATGCTCTTTCTTTTTTAGACAAGGTGCAAAACTTCATTGTAAACATAGTTGGACCTGCTCATAAAGCCATTATCACATCGTTATTATCTCCAACCATTATCACATTGTCGTAAAGTTGCTTCTCTTTCTCTTTCCCATAAATACTATAATGGTCACTGCTCTGAAGAGCTAGCGTCTCTTGTGCCGTGTACTAAAATTCATTCTCGTGTTATTTGTCATTCAATTACGTCTCTTCTTTTTACTGTGACTGTTTTTAAGTGCTCCAAAATTTCTTATTCGTCTAGTTTTTTTCCTCGAACATCAGTTCTTTGGAATTCTCTTCCTTCATATTGCTTTCCTGATTCTTATTAGATTTTGAAAAATTTTAAGTCAGCTGTCAAACATTATCTTGCTCTATAAACTTTACCTTTTTTCTTCGAGTAACTTATAACTCTAATAGTGGTTGCTAGCAGCCTTGTTGGAAGCAAAGCTACGGAAAAAAATTTACGTATTAAAAGAATGTGTAATTGCTTTTTCAAATCCATTAACTTTATTGTTTAACAAATTAATTAACGAAGGTGTAGTAATTAATTCATGGAAGAAAGCAAACATAACGCCGTTTTTTTAAAAAAGGCCGTAGAAATAAAGTTTCAAATTATAGGCCAGTTTCCTTGATTTCAATTCTTTATAAGATTTCAAAATGTTTTATATCTAACGAACTCTTACATTCTTTGAAGGCATACAATTTATTATTTTATAATTAGCATGGTTTTACAAAAGGTGAAAGTTGCACAACTAATCTACATAGTACATGGATACAGTACATGGATACCGTAACGACAGGTGTTACAAACGATAAATCATATGATATTCTTTATAATGGTTTCAAAAAAGCTTTTAACAAGTTTTACATAGGAGGTTAGCACTAAAACTTGAAGCATATGGCATTACATGTAAATCATTGAAGTGGATAAATTTTTTTTACGAAAAGGAGGCAAAGAATTGTACTTGGAGAGTACAACTCTATGATTTGGAGTGTATAACCATGGGTGAACATAGTAAGCGGTGTACCACAAGGATCTGTTCTTGGTCCATTCTTATTCTTAATGTACATTAATGATCTTATAAGTCAACTTACAAGCCAATTGTTAATTTATGCAGGTGATTGTAAAGTAATAGCTGAAGTTAACAATAAAACGGATGCATATGCTTTACAAAATGACATTGCTGTATTAGAAAAATGGGTACTAAACTGGTTAATGCAATTCAATTTTGAAAAATATAAAATCAGGCATATTGGTATCAAAATAAAAGTTATAAATATTTTATGACTAACAATATTATAAAGCAAAACTTAATTAATACTAAATTGAAAAAGGATTTAGGCGTATTAATTTCAAATGCCTTGAAATGGGAACTACAAAACATAATTGCATCATATATTGCAAACGATAAATGTTGTATAATATCCAAATCATTCAAGTATAAAGATAGTGAGCTAATAAAGTTGCTTCTTTGAATTTATTTATTTATTTTTTATTGTATTTTTTGTATTGTATTTCATTTATTTTGCAACCGCATTTAGAATTTTCAATACAGGTATGGAGTCCTTATTTTGAAAAAGATATAAATATGTTTAAAAATATTCAAAAACGAGTAACAAAATCTGGACCTAAACTACGTCATCAAAGCTACGTCATCTGTCATACAAAGACTAGCAAAAATGAAATTGACATCTTTAAAACAACTAAGAATATGAGGAGATCTCATACAAATGTACAAATGGTATTAAAATATAGAGAAAAAAACTTGGAAAAAACCCCTTCAACATTCGTGCTCTTTAAATTTTTCAGGTCCGTCTTCAAATATTCCAGGTAACAAACATCATTTATTCACCGATAAGAAATATTTATATCGAAGTCGTGAGGGATCTGTGAACTTTCTTACAAATTGCAAAGTCAAATTCTGGAACAAATAATCAATTAAAACAGTTAAAAATCTCAACTTATTTAAAGCTAAACTAGACTTAATCGAGTATATTTAACTTTCTTGTTTTGTCTGTAAAAGCTTTAATATGGCGTTAGATCTCAACAGTATTGTATATTATTGTTATTGTTATTATTATTTCAATTATCCTTATTATTACTATTATTATTAACATAGTTATTTTTATGTTATAAAGTTTATTATTGTTATAATATATTGTTAAAATTAGCAATATAATTATTTTAATTAGATATTATTACCACTAGTAGGTGTTTACTTTATATTAGTAAATTTACTATTAGTAAACATCCTTGAATGTAAAATCTTAATACAGAAATAAATGATGATTGATTGATTAAATGATTTTTAGTGAGCTTTAAAATTAAATTTAACTACGATGCGTTACTTTAAAATATAGTCTATTAGCCCGTGGCCACCAGATCTACTTTATTTTACAAAGTCTGAAAGATTGAAATTTCTCAGCGCATGCTTTCAACACAAATAGGAACGACGGTCAACTACGTACTTTAAATTATGGTGGCTATGGCTTGTGACAAGTACTAATTGTACAAGCAATCGTAAGCAGTGGTTAGTGCGCTTGTCTCAGAAGTTTGAGGTTCGAAGTTCAACTCTGGCAAGTTTTATATCATCGGTAAAGAACGAGGCTTGAACTTCCTTTTAAATGCTGGACCGCTATACTTTGTGATAAGACCGTAAGGACTTTTATAAGATTATTTTGAACATCATTATTTCTTTTATAACTTATTACAGATGCCTTAATTTCGAACCTATATTAAATTTAAAAAAAAAATGGTGTTTAAAATACTAGCTAAATTTAAGCTTAATTATTTTTCAAATTATGAAGCGTAATTTGTTCATAATTTTCTTCTGATTAGTAATAGAAATCATGCTATCTATTGCCATGGATGGTAACGCCATTGCTTATTATGGTGGCAACCTTTTGCCAGACACCCTTTTATTTTTTTAATGTTAGTTCACCTCCTCAAGGCCGAGAAAACCACAACAGACCAGGAGGCTACTTAATTGTGGTTAAAACCCTCTCACAACTGCATAACTCCGAAACACAAACCTTGAAAAGCAAGGCCGCTACGCGAAGAAACAAGTTGATGAAGTTACAAATGTTATAAAACTTTGGCAAGTTTTAAACATTGGTAAGGAAGGAGCCGTGAACTTCCTCTTTTTTTAATAAAAACTCTTAACTCAATAACTCTGTTAATACTCTCTATAATACCATATCTAAGCTTAAACTGTAAAAAAAATGAAACTGTTTTTGCACTACAGTATAAATGCGGAAACTTATACAGGTAACTTGGGTTACTTGTATTAACTATTAGAAAATGTTTCCTCAGTAGCCAAACACTTTCTAAAGTTCTAACCCCTAGCTAGACAAGCATACATGTTCATGGCTGTAGAGTGGGAGGGGGGGGGCAGGGGTATATTATTCTGTGGCCCGGCTATGTTACGGGAACCGGATTTATAAAGCATTATAATTGCCTTTTTAAACAAATTGCATTTGGTTTTGTTGATCAAAACAAATTCGCTCTAAATTTGGAAATTATTCTAAAAAAAAAAAATTATGTAGAAGCTACTTTGAACACATTATTTGGAAGCATTTATAGTTTTGTATTTTTCAAATACTTCATACCATTTGCAGTACTTTAAATCACTTGCGGTATTTTAAAATAAAAGTCAATAAATGTTAGAGAAATGTCTATTTGATTCAACAGTTTAGTTAATTTTTATGTTATAGTTTAATCAGTTCTGTATGGGGTTTTCTTATAAGGTATAAAACATTCAACTATAAAAATTGCTTTATTTAAAATATACGACCCTTAAGAACAGTGACATTGCGAGGATTTTTGCACCCGGGGCAAAAATGAAAAAAATGTGCCTTTTTTACATTACATTTAAAAAATATTACTTTTTATGTTAAGTTGGCTTTTTCTTTGCTCCTCAATTTTTTTGGCCCCTTAAAGCTTTTGCGCCCAAGGTCATTTCCTCTATGGTCTCCCCTCGCTACGCTAATGCTTGTTGAAAGTTATGGATTTTCAGTGTCTAATAATGCTGACGTGATGCAAGGCGATGTTTTTATTCGTATCTGTGAGAATTTTAATCGGATATAGCTGTCGACATAATTAAAATAAAAATGCTTGATTTTGATGTTGGTAGTCTAAAAAATGAAAGACTAAATGCTTCTGAAATTAAGGAAGCAGTTCGTTGGGGTCCAGAAAAGACCCTATCTCAATTTCCAAAAGATGTAAACGGACATTCCTTTCCTGTTTGTATACTACATACGAGTATGAAAAATGGGTAAGCTGTTCCTCGTGATTACCTTGTTTGGTAAAAAAATGAAACAATCGTTGTTTTGTTTTCCTTGTCGTCTTTTTAGTGAAACACCGACAGCATGTCGCTTACGCTTAACCACTATATCTGGGTATTGTTTTCAAAGTGAATGGAACAAATTGCATGACAAAATTCCAGAGCATCAAAACAACAGCAACCATAAATATCTTAATATTAAATAGCGGCAATTGGAAAAATGTATTGACTTTGATTTTACTGTAAATGTTTTGCTGCTGCAGAACGTTAAGAATCAATCATTGCATTAGAAACAGGTTCTTCACCAAATTTTAGATGTCACTCTGTTTCTGGCCGAACGAGGTTTGCAATTTAGAAGAACAAGTGATTAAATTGGCGTTACAACAAATAGCAATTTTTCGGTATTTTAAAACTGATGAGCCATTATGATTCTGTCTTGAGAGAACATCTGAACAAAGTTATAAAGTCGCAGAAGTTAAAGAGTAGACAACAAGTAAATTACCTTTGACCAAAAATTCAAAATGAGTTTATAGAGCGTTGTATCAAAAAAGTATTAAACGTTATTCTAAGTGAACGAGAAGTAGGAAAATATTATTCAACACTTGTTGATGCAACCCCTGATTTAACACATATAGAACCAACTGTATTTATATTGTGTTATGTTTATTTAAATTAAAAAAACAATTTCTAAAAAGTTCAAGAGCGATTTTTAGAGTTTGTTATCTTCAATCGGAAAACGGGAAAAGCTATGACTGAATTAATTTGCAGTGTTACTAAAAAACACAATATACCAATAATAGATTGTCGTGGTCAAGGTTATGACAACGGCAGCAACATGAGCGGCCTGTAAAAAGAAGCTCAAATAGAGATTATTTTAGAGAACCCATTGACAATTTATTCTCCATGTGCTTGTCATAGCTTAAATCTATGTGGTGTTCATGCCAAGAAGGACTGTGCAGAGATTTTAAACTTCTTTGGTGTTGTGCAAAAGAGTTATAACTTAATCAGCTCTAGCCTGCAAAGATGGCAAATTTTAAAAGAAAACATTGGATGCTCTTTGCGAAAAATGTCAGATACGAGTTGGTCAACTAGGATCGACAGTGTAAAACCTTTTACAGAACATATTCCTGGTTTAAAGAGTGCTATTAATGATTATCAAAGAGAAAAATGCTAAATCTTACTGCCGAGACTCGATCAAATATTAAACGCAATTAAATGTTATTAATTTTACTATTTCTATTAAATGAAAATATTCTTATTTTCTTGAAACCTGAAAATATTCTTATTTTCTTGAAACCTGAAAATATTCTTATTTTCTAAAAACATATTTGTTTGTAAAACTCTATTAAAGATGGAGATTTTATTAATATTTTCTATTTTAATTTACAGTCTCTTCTTTTATATATTTCAAGTAAATGACTAACAATATCAATATTAAAGAAAAGGCCATTTAATTAAAAGGCTTTTTATTAAAAATATTTTGCTAAACAATCTAAGAACTGAAACTTGTTATAAATATATATGGATTCGTTGACCAACCTAACTAATTAAAGACATAGACTTTAAGTTTGATAAATTCAATTTACGTTTTCAATATAGATATGAATATTCCTGTAAATAAAAAGGGCCACGAAAGTTTTTACCCCGGGGCCTGGCTTGGCTCTCTAAGGCCCTGTATACATTGGAAATATAAATGAAAAAATTAGCTTATTGCAACAGCAAAGGTTATTTAATAATATTAATTACACGTGTAATTAATTTTTTTAATAACCTTATTCTGTTTCTTTTTTCTTTGACTTGTTTCATTAGTTTTTTAGAACGATAAAATAATAGTAAAATATTTTTTCATGATTCCTGTAAATGAATAACATCTCTCTGCAAATAACTGTCAGCATATTCATTAGGTAAAAGGTCCTTGTATATGAGGCAATGTTTTTGTCGCAGCTTCAAAATTTATAGACATTTTTTCATTGTTTTGTCAGAAAACAATATTAATTTGTTACTACTTTTTTTACAAGTTACATAAATTATTACGTTTCCTAAGATGATGCAGTATAATCAAAACAGTATATTAAAACTGAATTATGCCTATTTTATTTATTGCGCAAGAAATAGTAAAACTTATATTATCATCTTAATATGATACGCTGAAAGGTAATCGGGTTGTTAAAGCGAAAGAAGTCAAATCGAACTTTTTCTGAATTCTATTTTTTAATTTGCTCAAAACAGCTTAAAGCCTGCATTCTCTTCTCTCCGTTGCTCTAAACGGAGCTTTTATCTAAAAATTCATTACAATATTTCTAAGAAATGACGAAAACGTTATTTATGTTTGCTTGAATAAAGCTAATACTAAAATAAAACATTTATGTTTTTAACTAATACTGAAACAAAATTATGTTTTTAGAGAATTTCCCTAATAAACTAACGTTTTTACTTATAAAGCCAACAATATTGCTATGCTTATCTGGCTAGGGGTTAGAACTACAGAAATAGTCAGGCTAATGAGGAAACATCTTCTGATAGTTACCAAAGTAACTTGTATAAATTTCCACTTTTTAGACTATAATGTAAGTACACAATTTTGAGGTTTAAGGGTGCCTGACAAGGGGTTGCCACATTGATAAGTGTCTGGCAATGAATGACTTGGTTGCTAGTAATACTCCAAAGAAATTTATAAGGAAATCACGCTTTACAATTTGAAAAATTTTAGCTAGTATTTTAAACACTTTTGATACTTGTTACCAACCAAAGCCGCCATGGTGACGATCTAGCCGCCGAGATCTAAATTACGTAGTTAATCATCGTTCCTACTTGTGTTGGAAACATACAATGAGAAGTTTTCAACCTTTATAAAATAATGTGGGTCTGGCAGCCACGGGTTCTTAGAATAATATGTCAATAACGCGATTTATTTTTAGCGATCTAAATATGTAAGCTTGAGAGTTGAGTTACATTGCATTATTAGAAGCATGCATTACGTTTTTCCCTTACGCCGCGAAATCTTGTAACAAGACTAAATATTTGTTAGATATATTAAATATTTACTTTTCGATTTTTTCAAAATCTCAAATAAGCAAAGTAAGTTACAAATTAAATTAAACAAAACTTACAAAGTAAATTAAAAAAAGTAAAACTTGACACAGCCTCAAATAGTTTTATAAAACAAAATTTTTATCGTAAGGTTAGTTTTTCAATCTAAATTATATTATTTCGAGTAAATAACTTTTTCTTGTCACCTATTATTTGGTTGTTCTTTACTGTTTAAAGAAAAATTAAGCGCTTGGTATATAGTTTGGTTGTTCTTTGCTAATGAAAAAAAGAAGTTTGGTATATACTGTTAAATGAAAAAAAGGAGGGTTTTGGTATATAATGTTGAAAGAAAAAAAGGAGGGGTTTGGTATATGCAGTTGAAAGAAAAAAGGAGGAGCTTGCTATATAGTTTGGTGTATCTATTATGTTGAAGTCAATATGATTGTTTTCTTTTTTTATGGACACATTATTTTATATCAAATTATTTGCAAAAAAGTATTACAATAAAGTTTTGATTCAGTGCATACGTATTTCCTTTTTTGCTTATTTTTAAGGTCTTTTACACTTTAATTTTACCAACTTAAACTAAAGAAAAGTTTTTAAGTACTTTGGGTACAAAAAATCAAAGACATATCGAATATTAATTAAAAAAAAACGGCACACAAATCATATTTATACGTGTCTGTGACTTTCCATGCAGTTGTTCAAAATCTATTGCATCCAGATTTATTTGAAAGCATTAAAAAAAGGATAGGTATAACATGAAAGCTATTTTGTTGTTGTTATAATAAAACAAAAAAAATCACTAATTGCAATTAAAATTATCTGTACCTTACTTACAAAATATTCTTTCTTTGGAGAGAAAGACATAAAATATTTATTTAAATAAGTTTATTTTCGTAAATATTTACTGATTAAGAAGAACTTTTATTAATTTATAAAATTTGAATATTTTTTAAAAATTAAAAATTAAAATAATAGTTATAAATTGATAAACACTAAAACATAATTACTTATGATGTTTTAGTATTTACAAATGTGTGTGTGATTACTGCGTTATTCCAACATTATATAATATTCCAATAAAATTCCAATAAAAATGGCTCTTTCATCCCCTAACTATAGACATATTTCTTATAAAACTTAGATGTTCGAAAGTGTACTCTTTTCTAAACTTATTTAACTGTTTAAATGATTTTCAATTTGGTTTTCAATCAAAACATTCTACGAGAGGACATCTGTTGGACGTCTTCACAATGTCTTATAGACGTCAACGTCTTCACGATGTCGTTTAGACGTCACAAGTCCGTAGGACGTAGTAATAGCAAAAAGTCCAATTATCATTAATAATTTTTTTTTTGCCCTAATTTATTTGCAATTGTTAAAACTTATACTAGATTTTGGCTATACGACATAATATCAATACTGGTTTCGATGTTTATACCTTTCTGATACGAGTATAAATATCGGCATAATAATATATTTATATAATGATGTTGGTATCAATTGCCCAAATTGTGCATTTTGTGTCATGATGATAAACTGCAATTTTTTTTTTATTGAAAACACACTTTGAGTAATTTAGGGCTAAAAGGTACGCAAAGCTAATCCAAACAGTTAGTTTTTTTTTACCTATGTTATGTATTATTAAAAAATTAAGTATTAAATTCTTCTTAACTTGTTCTATGTAAATATTGGTGTAATGACAATACATGAGAACCATTATTTTTAAACCACGACAAATTTGAAAGATGCTTTTCCCATAACGGTTGCTTTTTCGTTTTTTTACGTTTTAAATTTAATAAAATACCCATTTATTTATTATGCATTTTTTTACAAAGATTACACTTTGTATCAGAATTTAAAGCAGTTTTGAACGTGTTTTTTTGGTGTTTAAAGGTGGGCATGCCTCTCATTGTTTTTGTTATGGATGCCCCCATAGAGAAAAAATTCGCTTAGCTTTATTTATTTTATACTTCAATATTTATCTTGCCAAAACAGATGTTTCAATAAAATTCGTCAGATTATAGTTTGTGACGAAACGCAATTAATGTTTCGTCAGTGCTTTCAAATGTAAATAAAAATTTACGCGTGAAAAAAAAATTTTTTGTTGCAAATCATCCCAAAATTGAAAACATATTTGATAATATAGCAAAAAGCATACTAAATATTTTTTTAAACTTCATATGCATAAAAGGTTGAAATTTCAATAACTTATATATATATATAATATATATAATATTATTATTATTATTATAATTATATATTATATATATAATATTCAATAACTTAACCCACTGAATAAAATGAGCACTTCAAAGAACTCTTTATTTAATTTTCCTAGACGTCTCCTAAGAGCTCCTCTCAGAGGTCTTCTACGAGACAGTCCGTCGAGAACTCTTTTAGAAGAGCGCCAAAGTTTTAAAAGAGTTTTATAGAGCTCTACCAATAGTTTCATCTTAACATGTGAGCATTCTGCATTATAAAATAATTAACTTTTTTCGTTTAAATGGTTGGCATCACAGTTCACGAATCTACACTTTCATATTTAGATTAAGCAACAACTTGCATGAGTAATTTATATTAAAAAAAAAAACAAAAGGAAAACCCAGCCTTAAGAAAAATTTATGACAAGCCTTTAAGACACCCTTACAGAAATGTCTGCACCAAATATTAAGGTCCTTAAACGTCAGACCTTAAAAAAAAAAAAAAGCCAAAAGTTACTACTGAGTTATAAAACGTGGTTGTTTTTTAATTTCTATTTTTAAACAGCTAGGACAAAATGCAGAATTCCAATCTGTACTAAATGCTCAAAATATTCAAATAATCCATACCAACCAGTCAATACTAAACATATTCAACTTATGCATAATGATTCATGCCATTAATTTTTTACATTTTGCTCTAATGGAAGAGTCAATATTTGTGATAGTCTTTATGATTCACTGAATCCTGTTTCTTTGAAATGTGTTCAGTCTTTATATAAAAACAATTTAATGAAGACTTACTTATAACTTTTCTGTCAGTACAAAAACAAACAGATGATTTTAGTTGTGGATTGTTTGCTGTTGCCTTTGCAGCCAAATTATAGCAGGTAAATCACCAATGGAAACGAACTTTGAAGTATTGAAAATGCGGGGACACTTATTATTATGTTTAAAGTCTCAGCATCTTTTACCTTTTCCTCAAAAGAATTTTTTGTGTGTATAAATATTGTATTCAAACACAATAATTACAACTGTATAACTTTATAAACTGTAAATAATTACTTTTATCTATTAATTATTTTTTTGTACCAAAACCGCAGGCCAAAAATGGTACTGGGTTCCAGTATTAGCATATTTTTAGAAAAGAAAAATTAGGAAGAAATTTTTAATAAGGGATTTTCTCATAATAATCCCAAGGAATCATAAGGATTCTAAATACTACAAGATTTAAGTGTTTAAGATAAAATAAAAAATTAACCATGGAAACCCAATAAAATGCTGATTAAAGCCGATTATCAAAAAAAGGGGTACAAATAGAAAGAAAAAATATCCTCTTGATAAAATTTGGAGGTTCCACGGTATTTTTATAATATTTTTGAAAACTTAAAAGGAAGTAAAATAACAAAAGATGCAACTTCTTTTTAATGTAAAAATACTGTAAAAACCATCTGTTTTTTAACCAATGTTGTTACGCTTAAAATTATTTAACCAGTACGCATTAGAGAGATGCGACGCGCCACCTCAAATTCTGTGTTATATTTATATATTTCAAATTCAACTTTAGGAGAGTACTTATATCCTGGGGGAGTATTTATATCCTAGGAAAATATTACTCCCGTGAGTAATTATTTCCTAGGATATAAATACTCCCAGAGTACATATTTCCTAGGAAATAAATACTCCAGGAGTATTTATTGACGGGATTAATTTTAGACTGCTATACCGGAGCTAAGCGTAAAACAACATCAAGAATAATAGTAATAATAATAAGCGTAAATCAACATCAAGAATAACATCGACAAAATGTTAAGATGGTGTAAAAAAACCGCTTTTTATCAGCACCAAAAGTGTCAAGCCTCCTTGAGAAAGATTTTGGGTTACAAGCGAGTTCATGTACTATTTGAAATCGATTGAAAGAAAGTGAATTCAAAGCAAGAGTTCCACGCAAGAAACCATTCCTTTCAAAAATCCATCAAAAACAAAGACTTGCATTTGCTAAAAAATATGTAAATATGCCGGTATCATTCTGGAGAAAAGTTTTGTGAACGGACGAGTCAAAATTTAATCTTGTTAAGTCCAATGAAGCTCAAAAAGTATGGAGAAAAAAGGTGAAGCATTCACACTCAGTTGTATTTAAGGCACAGTAAAATTTAGTGGAGGCAATGTTATGGTATGGGGATCGACGACTTGATGATGAATGAACGGAACAGGAAAACTGGAGTTTATTGATGGAATTATGGACTCTGAGGTTTATGTTAACATTTTCAATAAAAATCTTTTGGCTTCAACTAAAAACTGCGATTAGGAAGACATTTTATCTTGCAACCCGACAATTGCCCTAAACAAACATCAAGGAAAGCAAAAGAGTTTTTTATCCAAAAGCAAGTTGAATTACTTGAATGGCCAGCGCAAAATCCAGATCTCAATCCAATTGAACATCTCTGGGCTATTCTGGATAAAAAAATGTGGCACACGATGTCTAAAAAGAAAGGAAGAGCTAAAAATCATGCTCCAAGAAGCTTGGGTTGATATGGACTCAGATACAATAAAGAAATTTGTTAAATTGATGCCATGTCAACTTGCAGAAGTCATAAAAGCTAAAGGCGGTCCAACTCCATATTAAAAAGTCATAAAAATATTTTCTCGGAGAAGCGGTAATCTTTTAGTCTTAATCTTTAAAATTTTGTTCGGATACTTATTTAATGCTAAAAATTGGCATAGTTTAAATGTATCTTAATTTTTTATCAATTTTTTATCAATTAAATATTACTATTGATATTTTATTTTGCGTATTAAATTCGTAATTAAATTTTCTTTCAGAATATTAATTTTTTTAGTTTTATAAAGTTATTTTCTTCTGAAATAACCTGACAAAGTTTATTTTCCATAATAACATGTTATATAAATTTCCTCAACTTTATTTTTATAAGCATTTTATAATATTTTGTTATATCGAAATTGTATAATCAATTTCATTTACTTTGCAATAAAGAATAGTGAGTTGTAAATGTAAACTTTACTTCAACATCATTTTAACAAGAAAAGCACAAGATTTAGATTCTAAAAAAGAAGCCAAAAGGTTAATTAATATAAGGTCAAATTTGACAAAATTGTGTTCGACAGTTTGCATTGTTTACAGTTTCCTGGCAACTGTCTTTTTCAGAGCATTTGGAATTTTTTGCTGATGTTTTACTACTACCTGTGGCAAATATAACTCTTCATTCTTTAATAAAGTTGAGATTTTTTTTTAATTTTTTTTAACTTTTTTAATTTTTCATTATTTGTATATATTTTTATAAATTCTTTTTTTATAATATTTATCTATATTTTTTTACATTTTGGAAAAAGTAATCTGAAGATGGAATATTTATTAATTTAATATTTATATAAAAATTATATAAATATAATTAAAAAGTTATAAAATATTTTAATTATATTTAGCAAGGTAAAATTAGCAAGATAAAATTAGCTCCTTTAACCGTTTGCAGCTGGTGCTACAACAGTCAAAGGAGATGTGAACTAGAAACACTTATAAATAATGACAGCAGATGCAAATATAGCCTGATGCCATTCTGGTTTTGTTTAAAAATACAAAATTGATTTCAAAAAAGACTTATCTTGATCATGTATATTACACAGGCCATCTACCGTGCACAATGGAGTGCTCCAAATTACATGAAATGAATACCGCGAAAGTAAATTATTGTGAGTTCCAACAACTCCCACTCAGTGTAGTTAAGACAATTTACAAATTACTTGAATTCCTTTATTTGGAATTACCATGGTTTTATCAGCGTATTATGTCCAAACAAGAGCTTTAAATGATATAATTTGTTTTGCTTCAGGTTTTTATTAATATTTAATGAAATTTTTCTTTTTTTTTTTTTATAGAATTTTTAATCTTATTACTACCCGTAATAGAGAATCTAAAGAACACCATTTTGGAGTCTTTAGATCAATTCCGCTTATCGGCGTTAACATGAATTTAGTTAAAATCTTTTGAATAAATTCCTTAATTCACTACTGATCCTAGATCTAATCGGTTCTGACGTATATTAACAATAAATAGTCGTCAAAACACAATATTTCTATCAATTTTTACAAAAAATACTAGAATTCCGACCAAGGAAGAGCTTATAACTAAGAAAAACTGCCAGTAAACGATCAGAACAGATCATATTGTTAAACTATAATGCTCCTTTCACCTAAAAAACGTATTCATTTAAAATATTTTTAATTTGGACAAGCAATTGTGATTTTAAGAAGGTTTTTTTTTAAAAAAAAGGAATCTTCGGTCTGGATTTTTTCGCTATAAACATTTATATTTTATGATACCGCAAAATTTATTATTTTTTCTTTTTTTTTGTCTTTTCATAATTCACAGACCTGATCATTTAACGGAAATATGCCGTAGTCAACAAAATATCACACAGGCGCTATAATATTTTAAAACTGCCTTAACTACACAGAGCAATAGTCATCTCTAGGCTAATTCATGTTGAGTTGACACTGAAAAAATGAAATACTTTCATTACGATCGTTAAATTTGATAGCATCATCCATGACTTCAAAAAGGGTTTGATTGTCATACTTCTAGTTTAGTTTGAATCTATTCAACCGTGAAATGCCTGGATCAGTAAATGACATGTCAAAAACAGCAACAATTTTTTTTCATGCAACGATTTCCATAATATGAAAATTTAGAAGATTGAAGCCAATTTTCAACTTAATACAAGTATAGACACCCAAACGTACACTAGTGTTGCTTCTGGCGGTATCAAACAACAACGCTTGTACACGATTTTCAACGCAATAGTCTTCCAAACAACCCAGCACAGTCTTCACCATCTCTTCATCCGTTAATAATAGATGCAAAGAAGTTTGATAATACCTGTCCCTAGAATAATTTCAGGCAATCTGCCAACTTTGTCAGTTCCGGTCAACTCCAGTAAAAAGTTTTCCTATCTCAGTGAACCATTAGTGGAATATCCGGGTTGAAACTTTCCTTGATTTCTGCAGCTATTTGTTTTCTTATGACTATTTGTTGATCTAACTTAATTTTCTTCTGTTGTTTGCTTCTTGTATTGCCAATGTTTTTGTTTTCTTTCATCATAAAATCCCTCCTATCCGTCTCTCTTAGTGACAATAAAAATGCATAATTTCTTTGAATGTAATCAAGAGCATGAGCTAAGTCAAAAGGGTTATCAAAGTTGTCTTTGAAATTTCTTTCTTTTTCAATCTGGAAGTTGAATCTACGAAAGCTGTCTTTCTGAACAGACCGCCATTTCAATTGTTCGTTCTTTTGGAAATACATTACAAGCTGCCTTTGTCGAAATTCTGACCATGGCCTAATATTCCATAAGTTCTTTAATAATCAATTTCGAAGCTGCTTTTGTAGACTTTTTCTGCGCTTGCATAATATGTAAAAATCTTCGGAGTACATCACCTTTTGAAGAAAGTGTCATTCCGCAATACTTTTTAATTGGATGTCCTATCAGATATATTATAGTTTCTCTGTTAATCTTTATATATGGCGGACTTGTAGCTATGGCCACTCTTATTTTCTAATTACTTATTCTGTGTCATAGAAAACATGAAACTCTGTTATACCAATACTGGTAAAAACGATAAATAAATTAAACAAAATTTAAGTAACTCGATAGCCTATTTCCTATAAGATTTTTATTGATACAACAAATTTTCATTGGTACAACAAATTGGTATAACTTTTTATTGGTACAACAAATTTGATTGGGAATAAGCAACTGTGCAAACAAAAAATAAACAATTTAAAAAACATGTTAAAAAATTAAATTAAAAAAATATTTCACATACCTAGATCTGCAGTACAGAGTAGACTGATGAAGAAGCTGCCAAATTAAATTAATCTTTAAGTGTACTATCTAATTATTTTCCAAATAACTAATAATCTTATAATATTAACAATATTAAAATAATTTAATTTAAATAAATATTTTTATTATTTTGTTATATATATATATATATATATATATATATATATATATATATATATATATATATATATATATATATATATATATATATATATATATATATATATATATATATATACAGTATGCAAAAAAATAATCGTACACTTAAAAAAACTCATAATTTTTAAAATTGCATCAAAAAAATGAGTTTTCCGTTAAAATATTTGGTTTTTTTTTTTTAAATCTTGAAAAGTAATGTTTGAAGAATTTATTTTTGAATTGGTAAATGAATTGTCTTTCAAACCTGTTGAATTTTACACAATGGATTTAATAATGCATAAAATTGAATGCAAAAAAAATAATCGTACAGTTCAAAAATAATGTCAAATTCATCAAACTTTGTGGAGATTAGTATCGAGTGGGGCCTCCTTTGGCCTTGATGACCTCAGCTAGACAATTTGGCATTGAGTTGACCAAATTTTGGGTCACTTCTGTTGTTATATTACCCCATGCGCTCAATATAGCTACTTTCAAGTCCTCTTTGCGTGTAAATGCTCGATCGCTAATTTTTCTGTCCAAAATATACCACAAATTTTCTATTGGATTTAAGTCCGGACATTGAGATGGCCATTCCAAAACATTGATGCTATTTGTGTCAAAGTATACCTTTGTTTTCTTAGCGGTATGCTTTAGATCGTTATCCTGCTGGAGTATGAAATCGTTTCCCATTCTCAATTTTTTAGAAGATGATCGCAAGTTGGCTTTGAGAATTTCACAGTACATTGAAGCATCCATTTTATTATCAATAAATGTCAATTTCCCCACTCCTTTTCGACTCATACTACCCCAAACCATCACATTTCCTCCTCCATGCTTTACACTACCACGCAAACAATTCAATTTATAAGCTTTTCCTTTTTTTCGCCACACCTTCTAGACTCCATCCGATGAAACAAGGTTGTATTTTGACTCATCTGACCACAAAATATTCTTCCAATATGATATCGGCATTTTTTCGTACTTCTTTGCAAATTCCAATCGACGTTTCATTTGTTTTGCAGTTGAAAAAGGTTTTTTTCGAACTACTCTACCTCTGTATCCATGTTCTCTAATGCAATTTCGGATTGTTTGAGGAGTTACTGTGATGTTGTAATCTTCTTGAACTTTTAAAGCTAATTTAACTTCCAAAACAAATCTATTTCTTTTCACATTAATGATGATATTGCGATCAATTGAACTACTGGTCTTGCGTTTTCATCCTCTACCAGCCACACTAGCAACGGTTCCAATCAGATCATACTTCTTAACAATTGAGGACACTGTCGTAAAAGGAATTCCTGTTTCTTTTTGTATCTGGCGTTAGGATTTTCCTTGATTTTTCATATCAACAACGAGGCTCCGTTGATGGAAAGACAAATGTGATTTTTTGACGCCATTACGCTGAAATACTATTTAAATATATTTTATTTTATTTCTAGGACGAAAGTGTATTTAAAAAATTACTACTTTCAACTTTACTTACTAGTTTGATTGTTCGGTTCGCCTGATTTACTTTAAAATAACGACCTATTTTATCAGTGTACGATTATTTTTTTTTGCAGTCAAATTTATGCATCATTAGATCAATTGTGTAAAATTCAATAGGTTTGAAAGACAATTAGTTCACCAATGCAGAAATAAATCCTTAAAACATAATAAAATATCAAAAAAAAAATTCCAAACAATTTAACGGAAAACTCATTTATCTGATGCAATCTTAAAAATTATGATTTTTTTTAGTGTACGATTATTTTTTTTGCATACTGTATATTAAATTATTCATTTTTAAATAGAGTTTCGAAGTTCAAAAGAATTGTTTAAAATATTTTTACAAATATAAAATTATTTTTATATTGTATGACACTTTCTTAGAGCTTAATTTTTTCTATTCTCTTACTTACGTCTTACATAATTACGCATAAAACAAGAAGTTTTTAAATTGTGTACACGATTAGTTTCAATGATAGTTTTATTAATGATTTTTCAAAGTTTCATATTATGCATATTCATTTAATCTTTTTAATTTCTCAACTTGCCCCACACAGTTGCTCAAATTACCCAGTTAGGGCAGATTGACCAGCTCAGTAAAGTTAAGGCAACATCTTCTCAAATAAATATAATAATATACTTCTTTCATAACCAATTTTCAGAAGTTTATATTATCTTTCCAATACACAATTGGCTAAGTTGAGCAACTGTGTGGAGCAAGTTAAGCAATAAAAGATTAAATGAAAATGTATAAAATGAAGCTTGAAAAACTATACTGTTAACAGTAAGCGTGTTTACCGAAAAAAAGTTTTTTTTTTTTTTTTTGTAGTTATTTAGGTACTCCCGGAAGTCATTACGGTCTTATGACGGAGCAGCGCGGGTATGTAAATCCGACGCACCGTTCATAAGACCTAGATTGAGTAAAAAATAGCTGAACTAGTCCTGCTCTACCCCTCTGTTAAAAATGCTTTTAACAACAATAACGCATATACATCAGAAGCAACATCCTAGCCAAAATTTACGTCTCCAAATTTACCAAAAATGACTAAATACATTAAATAATACCATTAAGCGCGATAACGTTAATTCTACAATCAATATGAACCAATTACATAAAAGTAACAAAATTGAAAACATCCCTACAAAAATGTTCTTACTTTAACTTTAGATTAATCAATAAAAAACTACATTACCAACATAGTCTAATTCAAAATAGAAACTTGGTTAAATAAAACCGCACTTCTTATTGTTAAGTGGAAATAGTTTTATATTTGTGTGCAATAATATCCACTTGGTGCAGGTTCTTCTTGAAGTCCCAGAAAAACTAAAAAATACAGAAACTACATGTGTTGACCTGTCGTCTCCTCCAAGTATAAAAGGATACTAATTTCATGCATTTACCATCCACCATGCGCACATGTAATTTAAAAACTAAAAAGTAACTAACAGGATTACATCAACCTGAGATTCTGCATTTATGATGGCAAGTAGCTTCAATCTGCCATTTATAAACTGGTATATCCAAATTAGTTTTGAAGTTTCTTCTCATGATTTATTTGTAAAAATATGCTCTACGAATGCTTTAAGCCAGCCTGTATCTGATAACACATAACATAATAACCTCTTAGATTTAATAAAAACTGACAACTATAAAAATGCGTTTATTTTAAGAACTGTTACTCTATTAACAAGCACTTGTGGTCACTATTTTATTCTTTTTAATTGTAATTTAGATAATTTTAAATTTAGTAAAAAACCAATCAAACATAATTTTTACAAAGCTGAATGCAATGCAATACACACAGCCTTACATAATGTAAATTGGTTTATGCTAGCCAAACATAATAAAGATATTGAGTTATTCTGGCATAATGTTTTTAATTAAGTGAACTCATCTATTTTACAACTGTTACATGTTTTCGTACTTTTCAATTGAAAAAACAATATCCAATCTCTAGTCATTTGAAAATTAGCCTCAAAAAAACGTATTCTCTATAGAGATTACAAAAGAACCGATAATGCATCTATTTATGTCAAATATAAGATTTGTTCTCGTTTTTTACACAATTTAGAAATAAATAAATAGTTTACTTTCAGAAAGATAGATTTAGTTGATAAAGCTAATTTTGCCTAGTTTTATTATTTCGTAAAAGCTAAGTCCAAGTGCTGTAGTTCCGTTGCATCCCCACTTTGACCAAATGGTTCTTTTAGTACTGATGATAGTCAAAAGTCACAATCGCTTTATCTAATAATTTTTTCGGCTCTGTTTATGGTACAGATAATGATATTGCACCTGCCTTAGATTTGCAGACAAACCCAAGTTCTTTAAATAATGTAATGTTTTCTTGCAATTCTGTTGTGTAAACTCTTTTAACGCTTCCATAAATCTATTCTAAATCACTAAATGAATACCTAGTATTATTTTTTTATTGTCACTATTCCTCTTTCCATTCTGATTGAAATGTCAAAAAATATCATACAGGATATCTGGTAAACCGCAATAGCATGCTCCATCTTTAAAAAAGCAACTTTATCTTTAACCACAAAGTTTAGACCTATTTATATGGCGTGCTTTACATTGACGTATTTATATATGGACTTTGAGAAAGCCTATTATTTTGTAACTCACTTTAGGTTACTGTTCAAACTGCATTTCTATGGTATTAAGTACAAATTAAGACCCTTAAAGTATCGTCAAAGACTAAACGCTATAAATATTCAATCTCTAGAGGATAGACGGCATAGAGGTGACCAGATCCAATACTTCCAGATGAACCACGGCCTCAAAAATGTTGAGCTCCAGAGACCAAACCAGTTAGCTGCAGCATTAAGTATACTGGGATCTGCATATAACCTCCGAGGGCAGTGTCATCAAATTCAACGCCAAGCAGTAGCTAACTGTACCCAACGAGAATTTCTCTTCACTAATCACTTCGTACCTGACTGGAATTTACTTCTAAACTCCATCATATCTGTCGCATCATTAAACAACTTGATACTTATTTTTCTGAACGTTTATCACAATAAAAAAAGAACTGAAATTTATCTTAGCGGAGCTTTTTTAGTTGCCCTGCTTGCAAATGCTTAAACATTTGTTATAAATTACTTATGTTTTTATTATTATAATTGCTAAATTGAATTACGAACTTTTTAACACATTGTTTTCAATGTGTTTGTAGCGGTAACTCATACTTAAACAAAATCCTAAGAGTGGAATACCTCAAGAGACTAACTTAGGCTCCATCTTATTTTTAATTTTTATTAACGATGTAACCTCGTGTATCAATGGTGATTGTGGCATCAAGCAAGCGAAGATGGAAACAGCCAGAGCAGGACGGTAGCGCGACTTGGTCCACTACTCCGCAACTCTGCTGCCTGCAGACTCTCCATTTGGTAACGGAGTTGCGAAAGAGCTTTTACTAAGAAATTTAAGTAGCGGACTAAGGTCAAAAAAAGACTAAAGCGCTACTTCACTGCCATTTAAATTTAGAAATACCATTTAATATTATTTAAATTACAGACTTTTTTTATTTACTCAAAATGAAGTGAAATATCTTTTGAAATGCACGACAACTGCTATTTTCTTATAGTGACAAATTATAAACATTTCAATGTATATTTTGCATTGTTTATAATTTGTTACTATTTTACATTATTTAAATTACTTTACATTATTATGATCTTTATTATGGTCTTTATTATGTTTTTTACATTTTAAATTTCTTCATATAATATAATAATATAATGCTTATTCTCGTTACTTTTTACTTTCAGTTTTTCAAAATATTTTCTTTTAACAAAAGGTTAATATTCTCAGAAAAAATTTATAATGGTAGTCTTTATTCTCAGAAAAAATTTATAATGGTAGTCTTTATTCTCAGAAAAAATTTATAATGGTAGTCTTTTATTCTCAGAAAAAATTTATAATGGTAGTCTTTATTCTCAGAAAAAATTTATAATGGTAGTCTTTATTCTCAGAAAAAATTTATAATGGTAGTCTTTATTCTCAGAAAAAATTTTAAATAGTCAAGATGTTAAAAGTAATCTAAACTAGGAAGCTCTTTGCAAATATCATACCGTACCTGCATTAGGAGTTTAGTATTAACGGGAGAATGTGTACCAGCAAATTATTTCAAAAACTGTCATCGGATAACTGTTTCTTGTTCCAGAAAATTTTTTGCAAAGTTAAAAGTGTTGTCAATTGAAATTCGGTATTTTAACTAGATTTTTTTAATCATCAGGATTATGCAACAACTGCAGATAATTGTTAAAACTATGTTAGTGCCTTTAACCGGTTTGGTTTAGTCGAATAGGAAAAACAGAAATAGAAGGAGGATCCTGAACTAGTCAACTTAGCGCTTTTCTTTTTTGAGGAAATTTCTAGACAGTTGCAATGATGATAACATTCTACCAAAGCACCGTCGTTGTGCAGCTCAGGCAATAAACTTTCTAGCTTGTTATGATACCTAGATGTTGCCAAGTTTAAATTTGAATCCAAGGCCAGCTGCAAAAACTCGTGGTGTATAAAATTTCTAAAATAGGAGGCCTGTGATGCAAATGAGATCAAGACAGATGTGAGGTTGGCAACACCAGTGACCACTTGTTTGAGCTCTATGATGTCTATGATGCGTTAAATACTTATCCCAAAACATATGATTCTATATGTTTTGTTGAATATGACTATGATGCGTTAAATACTTATCCAAAAACATAAGGTTCTA
This sequence comes from Hydra vulgaris, assembly GCF_038396675.1. Classification (NCBI taxonomy): domain Eukaryota; kingdom Metazoa; phylum Cnidaria; class Hydrozoa; order Anthoathecata; family Hydridae; genus Hydra; species Hydra vulgaris. Next base: position 1,827,686 of record NC_088929.1, on the reverse strand, counting down.
TATGTTTTGTTGAATATGAATATGAAATCTAAATTCTCAATTTACATATATATATTTAAAGCTTTACATTTGAACGGTGTTTCTATTCTTTTATACATCCTTATTACAAGCTGCCGATTGTCAACTACTTCTTCCATGAATATAATAACAGTGGACGATTAACAGATGGAGTAAAGAGATGCATAATTTGGGACTTTTTGCGCGTAATCAGCATCAAAAAATTAGATTTTGCACCAAAATCCAACGAGACTCACTAGACGAATGCTGGCAATATCAATGTAAGTCACAATTTACTCAAAAAAAAGCAACATTAAGTAAACTTAAATTAAGTGTAAAACACTAAAAAAAAGTGTGAAAACAATTTTAGCTAATCGTCACTTTACATTATCCCATATGGATATCAAAAACTCAACGTAGGAGAAGAGGACGGGAAGTTTTTACTTTTTTAAAATTTTAAGTATTTTTAATTAGTGGACAAGCACTACTAATTATAAAGTTTGATAAAATTACGGATCAGAGGTAGCAGTTTTTGGTTCTCAAAGATGCGGAAGGTAGCGGTCGCGCTTTCAAATGTTCGGTAGCAATGTTCAGCTCTAAAAACAGCACACATTTCGTCAATAACATAATAAATTTTCAGAATGAAAAAATAATTGGCAACTTAACAATCAAAAAATATTTTTATCTACGTGATAGAAACAGTCCTTTACCATTACATTCATAATCAATCAACATTGATAAAGCTATTGGAGCTATTAAATCTATTCAAGATATCGGCATAATTGTATCTTTTGATATAAGGTTTTCTAATCATTGTTTTTTTATGCAAGGTAGGCATGTTCTCATAAATACTTAACTTTAAAATATTTTATCATTAACAATTAACAACTTTTGATAAGTGTCTACAAAGTTTTAACTTGACCTATATTAGAATCTTGTACCTCAGATTGAAATCCCTACCTTTTAAAAGATATACGTTGGATAGAAAAGGTTCAAAAATCCTATATTTTCTGTAAGAATATTGTCTGTAAAAGATGCCGTGTTATTATAGAATATTGTCTGTAAAAGATGTCTGTAAAAGATGTCCTTATAAAGACTATTTCTCAGGACTCAACACTTTCAGCCCTGGATCTCTCGAATGCCGTAGAATAAAATTTGACTTTATTATGACAAACAAAGTTATACACAATTTTGTCAATCTAGCTTTTTCTGAGTTTTATGTATTTCTATCTTCTTACTGCTCTACAAGATTTTATGCTCAAAAACTTATTCCACGTAATAAATGTAATAACGACACACAGATATTTTTCTTCTGTGAAAAAATTATTATGATATGGAATTCTCTTTCTGGTTATATTAATTACTCAGCCACATTGTCTTTGATGTTTGATAATTTTTTATTCTTTAAGATTTTGGTATTGCCTAGAATAAAATAAGGCAAAAATAAATCAAAAAAACTTTGATCACCGTGATTATAAAATAAATATCTTTTGTTATTTTTGTTGTTAAATAAAAAATTATCTCTTGTTATTTATTTTTTTTTTTCAAATGCTTTTCATAAAATGACATACAATAAAACTACTTTTTTAATTAATATAAGTTCTTTAAAAAATTAAACAAACTAACCATTATAAATTAAAAGAAATTTTTAAACGAAATAAAAGATTTATAACTAAAAAAAGTTTACAATTTTCTTTAAAAAAGAAAATTGTAAACTCTCTAAATTTTTTAAAATGCAATACAACGGTTTGGGTGTTCTCAGTACACCTAAACCGTTGTATTGGATTTTAAAAAATTTAGAGAGTTTACAATTTTCTTTTTTAAAGTAGTACTGTACTGACTAACATAGAGTCAACATAGTTAACTCTGTACTGACTAACATAGTTTAATGGGATGATTTTAATGAAATATTCAAGAACGCATAACAATTATAAAACTTATTTTTCAGGTGAAATCTGCTACCAAGAAAAAAGAGTTTGCTCGAGCAATTGAAGCTTACATTCTCACAAAAAAATTGGCCTTCTGGTCATTTTTTGTGATGTCAACATTTTTACTATTTTTGTTAATTGGATTTTTTTAAATATGTTAGATTACTAGCTCAATTAAGCGTTTAACCTTAATTTTATTCTTCTTAATGATTCTAGCAACCTTTTTTTTATACTGTAAAGCTAAAAAAACCTAATGGCAGGTTTAAACTTCACTTCAACCTTTATCAGACTCAAACTCCGAATTAAATGTCATGTCTTTTTATATTTGACACATAAAAACTTTAATTTTGTCGTTGCTTGATAAAAATAACTGAAAAATATTCAAGTTGAAATATTGCGTACGTATATTATGTTTTTAAAAGTTTACATTTGCATGCTATGCTTGAATTCATTTTGTATAATAATGAAAATATAATTTACTTGATTTTATTAACAACCAAGAAAAATATTTTTAATTTTTTTTTATTTATTTCATTTTTATCGTGTAAATGTTATATAAGATACTGACATTATATGTATGTGCAAGAAAATTTATAAAAATATCTAAATATATTTATTTTCATTGAATGCTTTTAACATATTATTCACAGGATGAAAAATTACATGATTAGTAGTGTAACCGTTTATAAAAACAATTTGTTTATTATAAAGGAAATTGTTTTATTTAAAAAATGGTAACATCTTTTATACATAAGATATTTTAATAATTCTGAGAAGTACGGTAATATGAAGATAAATTCATATTACTGAATTTATGCTGACTAATCTGTTCTGATCATTTGAGTTTATTGTTGATTAGAAAACCCAGTGTTCTTTTAACAGATGCAACTTCAAGAGAAATACGACTACACTTTGTATGCATCATTATCAAAGGGATATTCAACACTGGGGAACCACCGTGAAACTTTAGAAACTTGCATTTTTTTACGCTATTCCATGCACCAAATTTATGCAATTTCATGCACCAAAGCATTGACCAATCACAAATGATATTAATGTCTATCATCGGCAAAAAGATTTTCAAGTATTTTTATCTAATTTCAATATATAATTAATGAAGATCAAAAATAGTAGAGGCTCTATGACCGTCCTTTGAGAAACACAATTCAAGATGTCTATCCATTCTGAGAAGAAAAAGTCCTGTAGTCAATCGAGAATCTTATTACAAAAGCCATAGCCAGCTAACTTGAGATGGAGCAGCAAACGTGACATATGATTACTAGCTTTGGCAAAATCTTGCAAGATAAGCAATGCGGTATAAACATCACTTAAAGCTTCAATAATTAATATTCAGTTCAGGGGGTGGATGCAACATTTTTTTATGGTTGAGCTAACTTCCACACATCAAACAAAATTAAAATATTTATAGTTTATACTTATGTCAAATAAGGATGCTTTTCAAAAAATGCGATGATTGTCTGGGAACAAATAAAGTCCTAAAATGTTTACTACACCTACCACAAACGTGCAACAAGTTGATAAAATATTTTTTTTACTATTTTCAACTAAATTTATATTTGTCTATAAACTTTAAAATTCATACAATAATTTCTTAGCATTAAAAAAATATAACTAAATAAAGTTCAAATCAATTTAAGGGGGTGTTAAATTTTATAAAGTAATAATTTTAGAAGCGCAAATAAATACTCTTGATATTATGACAATTTAATAAGGAACTTGAAACAAGAGACAAACAGCTTTGGTTCTTTGAGGAAAATTAGTCAATTAAGATTGAGTTATAGGTGATGAAAAATTTTAAAATGTTAATCGTTTAGGCATTCTTAATAGACTTTTTCTCAACTAATTAAGCTCCATTGTGGTCAGAAAGATATTGAATATCGCTCTTAAAAGAATTTTGATTGTTTATATGCGTAAAGCTTTTTTGGGTGAGACTTACAAGCAGAGATGATTTCATTCTAAAACCTACATACCGCATCACGAAAAAACTTATTAACTAGACAATATTGTTTTTTGTATAAGACTCAAATGCTGTCTTAAACTTGTTAGAAGTAAATTGTAACTTCATAAATTCTCTGAAAAAGCTTATAAAAAGTTTTTATATAGTCGCTGCTTTAATAGAAGGATTATTTTGGATCACACTTTTCAAACTAAACAATACATTGAACTTAGTAATGTGCTGTTTTTAGCTGAATGTATATAAGCTGTCGTATGTTGATTTATTTGAGAATAAATTTGGCCAGTCAGTTGCTTCAGTTGACTGCTTCTAGGCACTCGTTATTAGCATTGTAGTCACCTTCAGGGATTCCAAATCCGGATTTTGGAATTTCGGAGTTCCAAAATTTATTTGTTTTTATTAATTTTGAAATTTAGGAATAGAATTCCTGATATTTATATCGTTAGCTTTTTTCGAATTCGAATTTTTTTTGTTGTGCTGAAGAGAGAAAACCGATGCGAAAAGCAATTGCAACACATTTTGTTTTTATTGAAACAACAGCAAAAAAATTTTGTTTTGAAGTTGTGAACAAGCAGGTGGCGTAAGTTTACACTAGTTTTGATAATATTTGTTATATAATATTTATTATATATGCCCAGTTCAAAGCATATTATGTAAGTTTTATTAGTTTTAACGTTGAATAAATTTATTGTGCATACTTAATTTTAATCTCTAGGATGTCAGCAAGTTTTTGTAGATATATCCAAAGAAAAATCATCAAACTTGGTGTGGAAATATTTTTTACAAGGAACAAAAAAGCAAGTGGTAAAGTGCATACATATTGGGTGGGTGTACGACACCAATACCCATTTGCAAGCAAAGCACAACAAGGTAATAAACAAAAGAAAATTTGATAATGGTTCAAGTTTTGCTGGAGCGAGTGCTGTTTAATTAAATAGAAAAAGCAAAACTTCGAATGATTTTTATAATTCAAAAGTAGACGAAATTTTTGCTCCAATAATATCTAGAATGGTTGCCTGAGACGGATTATTGTTTCACGATTTCTTTACTTCAGTTAAGAAAGTGTTTAATAATGCGCGGATTTGATGTTCCTAAATCACCCACTAGTATACAGAAGGTGGTAATGGACTTCAGTGAAAAAGTTTGCCAGTCAATAATTGTAGAAGTTGTTTCCCAAAATAAGAAGGTATTTTTCAGTGTCACACGTAAACGTACACGGATCAGAAGGTCATGTTTGGAATTTGGGGCTGTCTCGTACTAATGGCCAATTTGCGGCTAAAGTTTGTGTAAAGTTGTTGGAAAAGAAGCTTGAAACTTGCCAATTAAATATTCGCAAGGATATTTTGTGCATTGTGATTGACGGTGCCTAAACGATGCAGAAAGTGGGTAGATTGCTACCTTGTGAACAAACATTATGTTTTGCCAATGCAATTCAAATTGCTATAGTGAATATACCCTATAAAAAAAAACTGAAGTAGAGGATGAGGAAATCAATAGTGAAAGTGATCTAAATCTTGAATCCGATGAAAAAATTCTTACTGATGACGAGGATAATGAAAATAGAATGTGGGTAGACACGGGAAATAAAACTGATGTTATAAAAACCACCGAAAATTTTCGGCTACAAGCATTAACGAGCATTAACCAATATAACGAGCATTAACGAGCATTATATTGCGAAAAGTTGCTAAAGTATTCCGTTGTTCTCCTTTGATAAATGAAGTGCTTAAAAAATACGTGTAAAAAATTGGCAAAATTGCTAGAGCAAAAAATCCAGCCTTCACTTTTACAACCGAGAAGAAGAACTTTAAAAAAACCATCAATTTAATCAGCAATACAAAATGAAATTAAGTTTTGGTACAAAAGTGAGTCGCGTGGACTACATATGGAAAACATTTACAATAATCTGTTGTGTATTCCTTTAACAAGTGTTAAAGCTGAGAGAGCTTTTTCCGCCGCTGGAATATTTTCAACAAAAATCAGGTCAAGACTTAATGGTAATGATAACTTAATGATACGACATTGAATAATTTGTGTACGCTAAGAAGCTTTTTTAAAAATCAAAATTAAAAAAAAAAATGTTTTCATATACTATTTTATTTTTCTCATTGAATTTGTTTTGTTTATTTTATTTTTTCATTTAATTTGTTTTGTTTATTTTATTTTGTCATTGAATTCGTTTTGTTTATTTTATTTTTTTTCATTGAATTTGTTTTGTTTTACTGAGAAATTTTAAAAAAATTTTATTTTAATTAATTTAAAGCATTTTAAAACTTTTTTTTTTCTATCGAATATTTTTTTGTAATTCTGGAATTACATCGGAATTCCGAACTTCATTTCATGTAATTCCGAGAATTCCGGAACCCATTTTTCGATAAAAAAAAATGAATTCACTAGTCACTTTTGTCACAATTATAATTTAGTTTGTTTAGTCTGAAAGTTTTAGTCAAAGATTTCAGTCTAAGATTGTAAGAGTAAAATGTGGAGATTTTTATGAGTACTTCTAGGCGGAGGACTAGTTGTAACATTATAAATGCAATCAAGATCAACTGGTAGCACTAAGTCAAAATTTTAATGTTTGTTTTTAAATAATTTTAGGAAGTCAAAGAGTAATGGTTTGTATAAAGAATAGAAGTCAACCCGCTATTTTTTGTCCAAAATGTTAGCCACTTATCAACGTTGATTTGGTGTTTACAAAAAACGTTGATCGAATGTTGCTTTTCAACGTTTAATCAACAAACATTTTTTCTGGTGATTCAACACTGATTTTTATAATAGTCGACGGCATTTTGATATCGCTTTTTGATGCATATATCAAAAAAATATATATCAACTATTTACGAAATATATATATGTTTATATATCTATATATAAACATATATATATTTCGTAAATAGTTGATATATATATATATATATAAATATATATATATATATATATATATATATATATATATATATATATATATATATATATATATATATATATATATATATATATATATATTTAAACAACTTTAAAATGTATTCTACAAAATAGAGTGCTCAATGTTCTTAGAAGAACAGAGCAATTATAAATTAGTAGGAAATCACTAAACAAAATTTTTTTTTCATTTAACACAGAGTTTCATCAATAAAAAGACTCATCAGAAATGCTGTCATCAATAAAAAAAACTCATTATTTCTAATGAGTCTTTTTATTGATAAAACACTGTGTTAATTGAAAAAATTTTTGTTAAGTGATTTTCTAATAATTTATAATTGATATATATATTATGTATGTATATATGCACATATATAAAATATTTATATATAAAATTTATACATATTGCTCATATCTTAATTTGTTTTGTAAAAAACAGGCTGTAAATAAAGGATTTAGCAAAAAATTTATTGATAGAGCAATTAAAAGCTAACTCAAAAGAATAATGAAATAAAGTAGGCACTGCGTTAAGTAAGAAAGTTTTTTATTGAATTTAACACAAAATTTACATTTTCAAACAATTTATATAGCGTTTGCAGCATTGTTCATTTTTAAAACTTTTTGATTGAGTCGTGTTCCTGATTGTCTTAAAAATTTCGAAATGCCTGATCAACCTTCGCAAATTTTTGCACCATGATGCTGTCGTGTAATCGCATCTAAATCAAAAATTCAAATCAAATTAAAAAAAAATCAAACTGCAGAAATTATAGCAAATAGTTACATAAATGACTGACTAGGGCAAACAAAATATATTTCCTGTAAAAAAAAAAATCTAAAAAAATGCATAAAACCATTCTAACCCACTGTCATATGATACAGGGTGTATATTTTAAAATTTATCTTCAATGAACCACCAGAGACATTAAAACAGGCCCCAGCATCCTCGCTCATCAACAACTTTCCAAAAGCAAAAGCCAATTTAAATGGAGTATTACCTCCACAACGACTAAGAGAACTCATCTATTATTAAAAAAATAAAAATTACTTAAGGGTCAGAATACATATTATGTTCATTCTATATGAATGAAATTTATATTAATTTTCATTAAATATTAATCTTAATTTCAATACATGGATTTTTAAAATTGACTCTTGAATCACTTTTCTGATTTGATTCAAAATTTTGAAAATTTGTGGGGGTATTATGCAATGCTTGATATTAAAATAAAAAGCAACAGTAGTACCTTTTTATCTATTTTTGCCATCCAACTCAATGCAACTTTTTGAAAATCTTAAAAAAAAATGTAGTAAAATAAATAATATTGTTATTATTTATGTAAAATATTTTGTAAAAAATTAACCATGAAAAATTACCTAAATGGAAAAAATAAATAAAACTTTGATTAACACATTGAAATGTACATTCTTAAAAATTTTATTTACCCTGGCAAGACAAATGTCTTTCTCTGCTATCCTCTTTATCCAAAACACAATTTTTAGAGCCATTTTCTACCTAGGTATAGATAAATTATACCTACAAAAATTAAACAAAATTTTTAAACATTTTATAGTGATTTTATTTAAACTTGTCAACAAAATTATATTCTATAACATATAGTTCTGATTTCTATTAATTTTTTTACTGCACACGCACACAGATTTTAATTAGAACAAAACAACATTAGGACTTTTTTTTTTACCAATATATTTGAAGAAAACATCATTTTCCCTTGAGATAGATTAGTTTCTTTCGAGAAGTCAATGCTATTTTCAGCAACTGAAAAGCTTGCTATTTCACTGTGTAAATGGGGAGTTGATATTGATTTAAAAACATTTATAATTCAGTAAAAAAATAAGCATGTTTATTTTAACAAACCATTATATTACTTTTACAAAAATAGTTAACCTGCTATATTTAAAATCACGTTAGATGTTCTTTGGCTATTTGAGCTATCAAAATAATATCTTCTGTATAGTTCTTCATCACCAACCACAATATCTTCATCACTTTCAGAGAATGCCATTGCCGTCTTTCTCCTTTAATATAAACTTTACTTTTTAAACAAAAACAGTGCATGATTTGTGTAATTCTTTATTGCAAAATTATTTTTTTATTTAAAAATAATTTTAGTAAAATTTACTTTTGCTTTGTCCCTTTTTTCTCTTCGGTGTCAGTTTCAATTTTTAAAGTATCTGCTGTTTTCTCTAAGCGTGACTGAGCTTTTTCATAAAAATCTAAACACAAATCTATGTACGTAAAATAATTTATCGATATCTAATAAAAAAATATAATTGAAATGTTTGCGGCAAAAGCAGGCGCTATGAGAATGGGGTGCAGTTGGTGCACCGCATAAAAATTAATGAATTTTAATGAAAAACCCATGAAAATTAATGAATTTTTTAGTTTTTAAAAAACACTGAAAATTTAAAAAAAAAATAAAAACATTGTTAAAAAAACTTTTTTTTATAAAGACTCCAAAATAAAAATGTTTTTGTCAACGATTAAAAAAATTGTTAAGAATCTTCTTTAAACATTCTAATGACATTCAGAACATATAATTTAAACAAATGCCTGTTGGAATATTGGATTTAAAATAAGTGATATTAAATGAGAGAATAGTCATATTGTAAAGGGGGGCCCAAAATAAATTTGCACCAGCACATGTTTATCCTCTCCAGTGCCCTGGTCAAAACATACAGTTCAGTATCTAATTCAATTTTTTTACATTTTTTTATAGTAATATGCAAACCTATAGTGTATAAAATCCTTGCTGGGTATATCTTCCAATCAGAGGTTGGTGCCTGCAAGGTTGTGACAGCTTTACGAATCGCAGCGGAACTTTTAAATAAATGCCAGAAGCTTTTCCCATCATTTTTCATCCAACTTTTAGTAATCACTACCACTACTTTAATTTTTCCATTTAAAAATTAAACAATGGCAAATGACATTTCAATATTCTGGTGCAATTTAATTCTAAACAATCTTATATAAGTTACAAAATAAAATTAAAAATATATTAGAGATTAAAAACAATGAACTTTGTAAAACGCTTTTTATACTTATTAATGTAAAACACCAGCGTAAATATTTTATTATTTCTATAAACATACCAGGTATTTGTTTCACACAAAAAATTTATAATATTTAATTAAAATGCATTAAACTCACTTTAAAATTATTCAATGAACTATATATTTGACAAATTTATAACAAATTTTACATAATGACACATGCACAGACATTCTTTAAAAATTGATGCTCTGCAAGTATAATCAAAATTTGTGTTTTAATTCAAGAAATCAGTGATCATAAGCAATATCACAATGTCTAAGTAGAAAAAAAAAGCATAACCACCTTTTTGAAGAGGTATCATCAAGCCTTTTTTCAAAAGTTTTTTTTTTTTTCAGAAAAATTGTTTTTAGGTTGGCTAATGAATTTACATAACAATTGTCTAAATAAGATGTTTCAAAACAATTAGGAAAAAACTTTCGAACTGAATGACGATTTAGAGTGTTGCATTTTGCAAGATCTACCAAAACCTCTTCTACTAAAATAAACCCTTTGCCTTGAATGACATAAACTCTGTCTCGTAGATTTGATGTGATCTTTTTATTTACCACTTGGACAGAAATTTCTTTACCATTCCTTTCTCTAAGAAAAATATCCAACTTTTTTCTCTCATCTAATTGATTCACTTTTTGGGCAACAGTCTGATATGATTTTCGCACCATTTTTTTAATTCAACCCAAAAAGTTTTCAAAAGGAAAAGCTGCTAGATGATCAAGACTCTCCCCAAAGTTAACACAATCATCAGCTAAATGAATCATGCTATGAACATTGTATGTTACCAAGATCTCCCCATACAAAATTTGTACTTCTCTAATTAAACCATATAAGCAACTGTTTAGCAAATGCAACAATTCATTTTTCACCATTTTATCAGAAAGCAGTATGTGCATAGCAATTGAAAGAGAAACAAATAAGTCATAGTTAGTTTTATTTATTTTTCTTTTTTGAAACAACAGGTCCAGCATAAAGCAGAAAGAATCAAAACTCTGTTGCTTTTCACTTCTCAAGTTCATTTAAAGAGTGTGGTCTACATTGAAAATTGGATGGTGTATAACTTCGTAAATTTATGAGTTCATTTGAAATACTGTCTTTAACAGATTAACTTATTCTAATACATCGGGGACCTTTACACCAGTTTATTAGAAGTTTTTTATTTACCCCAAGACATATAAGGTGCATATAGTCCAATGGGAATCCAGTTACCATTGGGAAATTTAACTGAGCTAGCGGAGAAAGACTCTTGTCAAGTTGGTGACCTTCTTCTTTATACAAATTATTTTTAAAAGCCATGTCAGTGCGAAGTTTAATAGTCACATGCAGCTGTTTATACCCATTAGTTTGAATTTTTTTCATATCAAGAATAAAATCTTCAAAGTACTCAACAGCATATGGTTCTTTTCTGTTAATTGTAAATAGTATAGGCCAAATGGAAGTCTTTATACTATTGTACATAGGTGCACCATCAATACTTACAATTAGATCAAGCTTTTCCTTATTTCCAACTGTTGATATATAATAATCAATTGCACTTTCAACTCTAAGATATATATAATCGCCTCCACTGACATATAAAACATTAATTTTTTGAAGAGATTTTTGTAATGTCTGCCTGCATTTTGGTATAGATGGAGTAAATTTATTTAAGTGAAATAAAAGTGCATTTAAAGCATCATATTTTATACAGTATTTTAATGACCACTCATATAAAAAATCTTTTGTTGAAGTGAGAGTATCAATACTACTGTATTAACTACTTTCAACTGCAATGTTGCCAACATCACCATAATAAGATTCAACTTTACTTAAACAAAATTTATTTTCAGGCAAAGTGATTGAAAACATAAATATATCGCTGTGCACATCTTCAAAAGAAATCAGAAAAAACCATTTTAAATTGCATTTTGTACTATATGATTTTAGTTTGCAGTCAGAATTTATCAGGCAAATACTTGCAGTGATAAACATTACTAGTTTGCTATGATAATAGCAATGTTATTATAATAAGCATTAATAAGCCAAATTGCTGCTAAGTTGTGACTTTTTTATTTTAAATTGTTAAAATTTTTATATTAAGATGTTCTATTATCCTCAAATAGTTAAAGAACTACCCTAATTTCATTAGAATAATCTTTATTCAAGAACTGAAAATATAATTACTTAACAAAATATATGTTTTTCAATAAAGTTTATATTCATTTCATAGGTTTTATCTATCCATTTATTCTATCCATCTCTAAAGGTTTTAATTATATTACGGTACCGTAATATAATTAAAATTTAAACAAACGTTTATTACCACCAAAAATAACAAAAAAATCCCAGCAGAACATGCTGTTTGCTCAGCAAATTGCTGTTAGTAAGCAGCTCAATAAATTTGTTTTTTGTCAACAGTAAATCAACGAACGCTCAGTGTTTGTAAATAAACGTTGATTTGCTGTTGATAACATTGCTGTTGCTACAACATCCATTTATAGTTGATCGCCGTTGATCGCTAATGTCAACGCAAAATCAACGTTGATCAACATCAAATCAACGCTTCATTTTTTAGAGGGAAGGAAGTATTATTAAACCATGCAGCTGTAATTGATAAGCAAGTTTTAAAAAACGGTTATTTTCATAGCCACATATTGTTAAAAACATAATTTTTATAAATATATATATAAACAAACAATATCTCAAAATTTATGCTTTGTTAAAAAAATTTCTTCAAAATGTTAAACAGTTTTATAGTTATAAGGTTATTTCCTTTTTTTCTATCAGCGCAACGCATAGTGCAGTGGAGGAAATTCTTCTTATTTAGTGATTGATACAATTATTAAAATGGAAGATGATGACAACTCCCATTTGTTTTTTACGGTGGGTAAAAAAGCTGCAAATTTAATCAAATCCATTGAAAAACCTACCTTGCCAAGAAAACGAAAAAAGTCGAGCCATTCCATTCAATAAATCATTGCTTACGAAGAACAAGCAAGCAATGTCTATTACCCAGAAACAGTCAATGATTATTTTAAGCCAATATATTTTGAAGCTCTTAACACAATTATTAATGCAATAGAAGATCGATTTGAACAACTAGCATTCAAGAGGTTTATGAATGTTGAAGAACTTGTATTGAAAACCATTAAAAAGACGGATTTATCAAAGGAGCCTCACGTTTACAATCTGATTTCCATGGACATTTTAATCAGAACAAAATATAAAGTGCGCTTCATCTCATAACAACTATCATTAAAAGATATATTCTGAAGTGTCTTGCGTATATTTCTTTTGAGATATATGCAACACTTCAGAACAAGGATAAAGAACCGCCCAATCATCCAGAATATTTGGATCATTATCCGAATTGTGTTAAGAAGTGGAGCAACATCGATCACTCCAGAACGCTCTTTTTTAATGCAGAGGAGTTTCTAAACATGACTCAGATCAACAATCAATCAGAAAAGATATAATTCGTTATCAAAGCTAAATAAGCACTTTGATGTTGTCGATTTTTAATATAACCGCTCGTATTCGAGCAATTTTCTGATGGACAAGATAAGCGCAGGGGTGAGTTCGGAACATTTGCTATAGAAGACCTAAATTAGACTTGAATGAAATTTTCGAACAAAACTTTTATTTTCAAAATTAGGGCAACAATAGTTTTTCTGAAACCCCAAAAATATTTGAATTCAAGATCTTTCTTTTTGACCCAATCCCCCAGTTTTATTGCACGCCGTGGCTCATGTCTATATAGTTAAAACAGAAAAATCTTACAAAAATCATGAAATCTTATAAAAACGTTATTAAACTATACCTGGATTAACTGATTTCAAGAAAGCGATGACTTTCTTAGACTCAGGAATTCATCAACACTGTTCCTGATGTGAGCCTTTTTCAACTGATTTTTTATAACCGTTTTCGGAATAAAATTATGAATTTCAGATTATGAACAATGTAATAGAGCTATTAAGCTATACCGCGACTACTTGGTCGGACATAGAGTTATTAGATGCCAATTTTTTTGGTACTTTTTTAAGGCTTTTATTTTTATTTAAACTGGTAAATAACCTGACAAAAAAAAAAAAAAAAAGGGTCACCCTACCATCTAATAATTTTTAGTAGTACTAGACTAATTAGCAAACTCACGTGCAGGAATATATAAAATGGTTTTGCTGGAAACGAGTTATCCTTTGTCAACTTCAGCAAAAATGTATTCGGTTGGCTTGCTAGTCACAATAAAAATATTTTTTATTGAGGGTCACACGTGCCTCCTTTGTTTGTGTACCAAGGTAAAATTAACCCATTGCACCCACCTCCTCTGGGAGGCCTTGGGTAACCTTTAAAATGCTGTTCTTCATAGTTTTGTAAAACTCTTGACAAATTGTTTTACCTTATCTGATTTTATATTAGTTCTTCTTCTCCATCAGCCAATTTTTCCTAACAGATGTTATCTCCTCTGTTCTTTTTTTCAATTCATTATCAATCTCCTCGCTTATAGTTCGCAAATTTTCTTCAACATTACTAGAATATTTTGGTGTAACTTTTTGACCATCCACATTTTTAAAAATATTGTCAAACAATTCTTTTAATGCTTTAAAAGCGTTCATTGCTTTGCTCTAATAACTGGTTTATTTTCTTGAAAAGTTATACCTAAAGTCTTGAAATCATCAGACCTAAAGTCTTGAAATCATCAGACCTAAAGTCTTGAAATCATCAGACCTAAAGTCTTGAAATCATCAGACCTAAAGTCTTGAAATCATCAGACCTAAAGTCTTGAAATCATCAGACCTAAAGTCTTGAAATCATCAGACCTAAAGTCTTGAAATCATCAGACCTAAAGTCATGAAATCATCAACTGTAAATTTTGATGTTTGTGCAAATTGTGAGCTATTCTGCAATGTTATACAAAGTTTTTTCGGTGCATCCTTATATTCGTATTTTAACTAAATATTACCATGGTAATCTTTTCCATATACGGTATTATTATCAGGGTTTGTTCTAGAACAAGTTTTGTTTAACTCTAAATCAATGTTGTATACCATTGTCTCACTTTTTTTGTAACTTGAACAGTATCTCTGCTTACAACATTTACAGAAATGTTATTTGTTTCCCGCATAATATTTTTTAAAACTTCTATCGTTGTTTCCTGAATTTTTTATAAAACATTTATTGAATCTATGCTTCTTGCTGTCTTTTAATGTCACCTCTAACAAAAATATTGACATCATCAACCTTGATAAGTTTGATGGGTTTCATTTTTAAATCACCCCGTTAAAAATGTCTAAATTGTCCGATTCTCCATCTTTTTTGCCCCAATTAACATCAACTCTATCAATTGGTTCAACATGTTCAGCCATCTTTTTTTTTTTCTAAACATTAAATTGGATAGTAAATTAAACGCCTCTAAATATAACACAAACAAAAAAATGGCTTCAAATCTTTTATCTAGCTATAGAACTTTGCTCAATCTAAACCGTGATCTTATTACAAGGCATGTTCCAAGAGGAAATACGCAAATTATAATAGTCAACCTTAACCCATCAACTATTGTATCACCATTAGGTAGCACTTTACTTGTTCTTTTTCCAAAATTATCACTAAATATGGTAGTTGTTACTAGATCAGTCAAATTACAATGTGATGTCATTTTAAGTAGAGGTACAGATTTAACAGCTCAACTTAAAAATTCAAAGTAAAAATGCAACTCAAAGTAAAAATGCAAGGTAAAGATTTGGAATTAACAATAGAATATGGAGATTACTGGTTGGTAAGAGATTTTTTCTTACCTTTTACTCAGCAAGCTTTAACGAATAGATTGATGCAAGGCATTGGTAATCAAACGGATCCTGAAAATTTAATCCTTTTAGGGTCCGGATGAAGCGCTGGCTCAACAACTGTACCTAACTCTACGATATCTCTTACTTTCGGTTGAGGACCAGGTCATACTGGGTCTAAGTACTTCAATCCCCTTATTCAACGCAAGAAGAACATTTCACCCCTCGTGCTTTTGAGATCAGTTCGAATATAAAACAATTTTTGTGACCGTACACAAGTTATCATTTCTATTGATACATCAGCAACGCCAAATTACAGTTTTAACATTGCTCTTCAGTATGAAACTATTTATAATCAAGATTTAGCAGAAAAGAAGTTGCCTATGGTAGTATAAGCCGCTTCGGACTTGCCTTGGAAAGAATAATACGCCATAGTCAAGTTCAACGAGACACAACTCACGTCTCGTTACTTTTTGATGTAAAGATTTCATGTGAAAGTCTCAGGTACGTTCTCATCTACTACCCACACTCAACTAATTTTTTCGACAGCCTAAAATTTTTCAGAACCAACATCTGTGATTTAAAACTATTCTAATACTGAAATACAATAACAATAAATTTTGAATTGTAATTTATCTTTATAATACAATAACAATATTGAAAAAATATGTCATTGTAATAATCCTATACAATAACAGTATATGTTGTATTGTATACAGCATTTAAAATAATTTATCAATGCTATTTTTCATACTAAAAAGACTATCATTAAGCAGGCAATATCTTGCAGACATAAAGATTTTAAAAATACAAACCATTTTTTATATATTTTTTTAATGTAAAATTTTAGTTAAAATTTTCGAATAGTTAAAAAACAATCATAATTAACAGTTGCCATAAATCCAATATAGATCACCGAAGATTCTACAAACACTTCAAGAGTAAAAGAAAAATTATGTGTGAATTTTCTGTAAACACAAAGCTTACATACAAAAAAATATTTAAGAACTATAAAAATATGGTGCTAAAATGGCTCTCGGTTCACTAAAAAATAAATAAATAATATTTGTATTATACTTTGCTTATTATTAACTTCAATTCATTATCAACTTCACTTCAATATCAACTTCACTTTAATATCAACTTCACTTCAATATCAATTTACTTCAATATCAATTTACTTCAATATCAACTTCAATTTAATAGCAACTGTACTTCAATATCAACTATATTTCGATATCAACTGACACTTCAATTTCAACTTTCAATTTCTATACAAATAATTAAAATTGATAATGTTTTTGCGAACCATGAGCTCAAAAGTTTAATTAACAATTTGCTGATATAGATTTTATGGATAAAAGTTTTCAGCTCGAATAAATGCAATTCTTTGCTTGAAGAATTTGGAAGAACTTCAAGTTGGTTAATTAAAAAGTTTAAAAAAACTTCAAATCAGTTAATTGAAGATTTTGAAAGAACTTCAAGTCTGATAATTGAAGAGTTTAAAAAACCTTCGAGTCTGTTAATTGAACTAATTTTATTAAAACTGTAAAACTGTAGGAAAAATTTACAGTTGTAAGTTTAAGAGTCGAAAAAAAAAAAAGTAAGAAATTTTGAGTCAAAACAAGATATTAAACAAAAAGTCGATATTAAACAAAAAGTCGATATTAAACAAAAAGTCGATATTAAACAAAAAGTCGATATTAAACAAAAAGTCGATATTAAACAAAAAGTAGATATTAAACAAAAAGTAGATATTAAACAAAAAAGAACCGCTAAAGTTTGACGCATCAATAAAAGTTGATGTGAACTCATACAATGCGACTATCGCATAATTTATTGGTAATAAATATAGAATTTGAATTTTTCCTTAAATTATCTTGAAATATGGTAGGCTTTACTAGGATCATTATTCTTTGGATTTTTTTTATTTTTCTATTTTATCTTCTTTACAGTGTAGCACAATTTTCTCGACGAATTTTCATTTTTTCTTCAAAATTATTATTTTTTTCAACCGTTGTAAAACACCTCTGCAAATACTTTATTGAATAGATAAAGAATATCTTTTTTTCTTTTTTTCCTTTTTTAAGTATATCATGATTGTCTTTGTCAAATATTGTTTAGTAAATCACGATTTGTTGAATTTTAACTACAAGATTTTTATTGTCATATGATGAATATTCTCCACTTGGTGATTTATAAAAGTTCTTCTTTGATCCATGTGCAGCAACTTTGAATAGTTTCAGCCGTTTTAGGCAAGTAGGTTAGTTTTAAAGGTCATACTAGTCACTTTCGTGTATGTACATACATAACATCATATGTGCTTATAGAACATTTGTATGAACGCAAGTAAACCCATAGACGCATACAAATAAAAACACAAAGATACATATTACATATATACACACATACATACATAAATACATACATGCATACACACATACATACACATAATCATACATACACATACATAGATACATACATACATACATAGATACATACATACATACATACATACATACATACATACATACATACATACATACATACATACATACATACATTCTTACATACATTCCTACATACATACATACATACATACATACATTCATACATACATACATACATACAAAGATACATACATACATACATACATACATACATACATACATACATACATACATACATACATACATACATACATACATACATACATACATACATACATACATACATACATACATACATACATACATACATACATACATACATACATACATACATACATACATACATACATACATACATACATACATACATACATACATACATACATACATACATACATACATACATACATACATACATACATACATACATACATACATACATACATACATACATACATACATACATACATACATACATACATACATACATACATACATACATACATACATACATACATACATACATACATACATACATACATACATACATACATACATACATACATACATACATACATACATACATACATACATACATACATACATACATACATACATACATACATACATACATACATACATACATACATACATACATACATACATTCATACATACATACATACATACATACATACATACATACATACATACATACATACATACATACATACATACATACATACATACATACATACATACATACATACATACATACATACATACATACATATACACACATATACACACATACATATACACACATACATTTACACATATACATACATACATATACACACATACATATACACATAGACATACAGTTGCGAAAAATAAAATAGCACCACTAAGCGTATTTTCCTATTTGTTAAGAAAACACCATGCAAAATAAAATTTTTTGGCTTTGCTGTTTAAAATATTAGCTAACATGTTTATTTTCTAAAACAAATCATTTTGGGAAAAAAACTGCTTGGTGTTGCTCGATTTTAATCAAAAATGCCAATTCTGACCGAAAAATAAAATAGCACCACACACTCTTTTGTTGTAAAATACTCTGATAACGGTAAAAATAATTGTGAAGTTAGCAAGCGTTGGTTTTTTTTTCCGCTGTTTTATTCGTTTTATGTTAGTGCGTATTAGTAGGAGACATTTACATATAAAAATGGGACGCGGAAAGCATTGCAGTGCAGAAAAACGAGACCTGATCCGAAAGTTGATATCAGCAGGGAAATCTTATAGAGAAGTTGGTCTTTTAGTTGAATGTTCCAATAAAATGATAAGAAATGCCATAGATATTTCAAAAAAAGCCTGAAACACGTGGTCGAAAACGTTCTATTTCAACATTGCTAGCAATAGCTTAGTCCGACAGACTAAAAAGGAACCTTTTAAAATAGCTACCGAGCTTAAAAAAGGACTTAACATTGATGCAACAGTACAAACAGTTCGGAGTTGTCTGCGAGTTAATGGATTAAAAGCCTGTAGCCCCAGAAAAGTTCCACTTCTAAGTGCCAGACATGTTCTAAAGCGTATTGCGTTTGCTAAAAAACACTCAAATTGGCCACTCGAAAAACTGAGGAATGTTTTATGGAAGGACGAAAGTAATATTGTGCTTTATGGTGGAAAAGGCTCTCAGGCCTATGTCAGAAGACCACCGAATGCAGAATATAATCCAAAATATACCATCAAAACTATTAAACATGGAGTTTGTGGTATAATGATATGGGTATGCTTTTCTTATTACGGAGTAGGACCCATTCATCACATTACTACGATTATGGACCAACACGTTTATGTTGATATATTGGATAAAGTAATGTTGCTGTATGCAGACTATGAAATGCCTTTTTCCCGGGTGTTCCAACAAGACAATGATCCAAAGCACACTAGCAAGAAGGCGTAGAATTGGTTTAAGGAGCATAAAGTGAATGTTATGGAGTGGCCAGCACAGTCGCCAGATCTTAACCCAATCGAAAATTTGTGGGCTGACGTAAGGGAGGTGTTGCTGCTGCCAAACCCACCACAAAGGAGTCACTTTGGAACGTAGTTAAGGAGACATGGAGCGAAACTCCACTAAAGTGATGTCAGGACTTGGTTAACTCGATGCCAAGACGTTGTGTAGCTGTCATTTCCAATAAAGGTCACGCTACAAAATACTAATATGTTGAGAAATAACTAATATTTATTGTAAAATGTTTAAAACAATTGATTTATAATATTCCCGTATTTTAAAGTACTCATTAAAGTTATGGTGCTATTATTTTTTTCGCGTTTTATTTGATTTTTTTTTGAATATTTGTTTAATAAATGAATACTATTTATTAAAACTTGTATGATTTGTTTTTTACAAAAATTATAAGCCATTTTACTTTTAAATATGTATTTAAAAGATTTTCAAGCTATCAAAAATAGTTAAAAGTTCTAATTTCAACCAATTTTTGGTGGTGGTGCTATTTTATTTTTCGCAGCTGTACATACGCACACGCATTCACGCATAAATACATATATATATATATATATATATATATATATATATATATATATATATATATATATATATATATATATATATATATATATATATATATATATATATATATATATATATATATATATATATATATACATATATATATATATATATATATATATATATATATAAGTATACACACACGCAGGTGCATACACACATACATATATACACATAAATATACACACCCGTACTCAATATATTTTACAAAGTATATTTCACTAAACTATATATAACATTATTCAAAAAATTTTTTCAGAATTAGTACAAAGGAACACAGTATATGTTTACAATATATAATAACTTTAACAATAAAGTATTTTTCTGGAAAACACAAAATTAGAAATCAAAATTTAAAAAAAGCATAAATATTTCATCAATTGAAAATATAATATTTTTAAGTTTTAGGTTATAGGAGGGATGACTAAATTTCTTAAAAATATCAAAATTATTTTATTCCACAGAAAAGCTCCACGAAACGAGATGCAAAACTTTTCAAAATTTGTATGGTAAGAAGGTTGTCGAATAGCTATATTATTTCTTAAGATATATTTGTTCTTTTCTTTCAAAGTATATACATTTTGAAAGGGTTCAGGAGATAATCTGTTTTTACATTTGTACATAAAACAAAGAACAATGAAAATATTTAGCTCGTATATACTAAAAACATTCATATCAATTAGGAGAGGCTTGGCATGAGTAAAACGATCCCTAAAATTAATAAGGCGTGCAACATGTTTTTGTTGACAATATAGAATTTCAAGTTTACTTTTATTTGTACAACCCCACGCAACATTTGCATAGTTTAGGTGGCAATAGATAAATGAATGATATAGTCGAGTTAAGGTGTGCTTATTTAGGATATTTCTTGTTTTATATAATATTCCAATACTTTTGGATATTTTATTGCCCAAATTTTCTATGTGTTTTTTCCATGAGAGATTTTCATTAATATAAACGCTTAAAAATATGGTAAAGCTTACTTGTTTTATTAGAGTATTGTCAATAAAAAGAAAAAGCAATGTCATTTGGCAGTAAGTGTTTTTTAAAATGACGGGGGAAGAAAATCCGTTTGGTTTTATCAATGTTGAGAGATATTTAATTTGTCTTGATCCAATCAGAGATTTTAACTAGTTCATTGTTCATATTTTCAAATAGATAATTTATGTTATTGTGAGATAAAAACAGATTAGTGTCATCTGCAAGCATAATGGGCTACTCCACATGTTATATCAAGCAAATTTTTATGCCATTTGAATCAACGTAGACATATTGCTTGCGATTACTTAGACAGTTTGTAATCCAATTTAGAACATTACCAGTTATTCCATAAAATTGTAACTTTTATATTAGAATTTCATGATCTATGGTATCAAATGCCTTTGCTAAATCTATGAAAACTCCCAAAGTATATTGGAAGTTTTCAAATGATTCAGTTATACTTCTTGAAAACTGGATAACTGCATGTACCGTAGAATTATTTTTTAAAAAACCATATTGGTTGATATATATGAGATTATTATTTAATAGGTGATTGTATATTCTATTATAAAAAATTCTTTTCAAAACTTTTGTGAAAATGGAAAGAATGGATATAGGACGGTAATTGCTAATATAAGTTAAATCTTCTCCTTTAAATATTGGTATAACCTTTGCTACTTTTAATCGATTCGAAAAAATTCCTTGTCTGATAGAACATGAAAATATGCTAAAAAGAATGTTTTTTAAGACATCATGAATTAATAAAAATGTTTTCATTGATATCATAATCGCCAACGGCTTTGTTAGGTTTGAGCATTTTAAAAGCACATTCAAGTTCATCAAAAGTTAGCTCAAAGGAGTTAAGATGTGATGTTAGGGGGAAAAAAAGATGTTTTTCAAAAGTATTAGTTGGTTGAATTTTTTTGACTAAATTTTGGCCAACAGATACAAAATATTTATTTAGTTCAGCAGCTGTCTTTTCTTAATCAATCAAGAATTCTTCGTTTATTTTAATCGTTTTGGGCAAAGATATTTTTGTTTTGTTACTGCCTGTAACTTCTCGAATGACTTCCTAAGTGCGTTTAGAATTTAGTTTATATTTTTCTAACAAATTAGTATAATATTTATGTTTAAGATTTTTTCTTTGTTGCTCAAAGATTTTAGCGTAATTTTTATAAATAGTTTTACTTTCTAGTGATTTTGATTTTAAATGTTTAATATATAATTTTTGTTTAATTTTTGAAGATTTGCTTAGTTCCTTGGTAATCCATCGTGATTTGTTGTTTTTCGGTTTAAGATTAATTTTTATTTGTGGGAAATTTGATTCGTATATTTCAAAGAATGTTAAAAAAAAATTGTTGTAGACAAAGTTTACATTATTTAGAAAATTAATATGTTCCCAATGTAGTAAAGATAGTTGTTCCTTAAATGATGTTAAATTTGCTTCATTAAAAATACGTTTAATGTGATATTGGTTTGTATGTGGCAATATTTTATTATTAGTATTGTTCGAAACGAATATCGGAAAATGATCCGAGATATCGTTTTTAATCATGCCCTTTTGAATAGTTTCATTAAATAAACCATTGGTTATTATAAGCATTATAAAACATTTTAATTTTTTTTATGACGTCGTATTCGACGCAATTGAGACGAAAGTCTCCTAATATGTAAATTTTTTTTTTTCTTGATTGCATTTTTTTATTTTATTGTGAAATAGAAATGTACTAAAATTTTCAATTACGCCAGATGGTGCCCGATAGCAACAGCTAATTAAAATGTTTTTGGTTCTTTTGGTAAAGATTTCAATAGTTAAAACCTCTATATTCTTGTCAGAAATACTCATGTCATGCCTGATAAAAAATTGTAAATTTTCTGTTATGTGAATAAGCAAACCGCCTCCACGTTTTTTAATTATTCACGCTAATGGTATCAAATTTAAACCTTGCAAATTAAAATTAGTACCAGCATCCATCATCATTACACCACGTTTCGGTTACGCAAATAACGTTAAAAATTGTAAAAGTTTCCTCAATTATATTACAAAAATTTTCAAAATTTTTTTAAGCTTCTAACGTTTAAGTTTAAATTATCAAAGAGTTTAAATTACCAGGTTTAAGAAATTCTTTTATTTCATTGGTATAAAAGTAATTGCAATAGACATTTCTCTAATTCAATTGCGCAACTGATTTCTCAGCTTCAAAAAGAGACCAATAAGGACAATATTGTAAACAAACTATATTCGTACTAAATAAAAATGTTCACGACTAAGTTAAGCGATAAAAAAACTTTATACATTACTGGATTTTACAAATACTTAATATTGTGAAAACTGTAAGCTGTTGCCATGTTTGGTATAACACGTAATGGAAGAAATCAACTATTACACAAAGATGTTATAGAAAGTCAAACAGTAGCAGCTTTACAAATTTATGTAGAATGTGCCATTTTTACTTTATAGATCCTCTTATAAAACTGTAAAAATACATGAAATGTGCTATTTATTATTGAGAATAAAATACATTTTTTATAAAAATATATATATACTCATTGCTATTTGGACTTGTGCATAATAGCCGAATGAGTGTTTCTTCTTAAGAAATAGTTTCCCGGCAAATTATATATATATATATATATATATATATATATATATATATATATATATATATATATATATATATATATATATATATATATATATATATATATATATATATATATATATATATATATATATATATATCTGGTTGAAACATTACGACATGTTAAGCTTTTGGTAATATAAATTAGACCAAAATAGTATTGGTATATCAAATTTAACCATATAATAAGATCTTGTCACAATAGATTTTGGTGTCTTAAACTAGGAAGTAAAATTTTAAAAAAAAAGTCTAAGCCATGTTAATAACAAGAATAGTTGGTCAATCATGTTTCACCTTTAACCAGATATGTAAAATATAAAGGATATGTAAACAATACTTTGGGTAACTTTTTTTCAGAATGATGTTCAGGATGATAATACTTCATACTTTCACGTTCATTTCTAGGATTTACATATTCAAATAAAATGCCAAAAATTTCTTATCTCATGCCAGTCAACGAGTTAAAACATTTATCATCTTTTTTGTAACTAAAAACATTATTTTTCAATTGGTCGTTGATTATTTTTAAACTTTTATATTCTTCAGGCAAGCTCTTTTAGTTTTCATAAACTACTACTAATCTTTTTTAAACGATTGTTTTTTTCGGAACTTAGTCGTGAACTCTGGCTATTTTACATGGAGATTTTCAAGGTAATTTTTCTTGTGTTGTTTTAAATGAACACAAGCTTTAAACTTCATTTCTTTTTTTTAAGAATTTTTACTGCAACTAATTTTCATTTCCTAAGGCCTAAAGTGAAACTCCCGCACTTTAGTGTGTTTCATTATTTCAAAATAATCAGCACCTTCTTTACGTCTATATTAAAATATTTTGTTACACCAAGCTTTGTGAACATCGAATTTTTTCTCTTAGTTCGGACCGATATCAGATTTTTTGATATTGTTATTATAAAAAGAATTTCTATACAATGATATACAGTAATACTTCCCTCTTCCACTTTTTTTCAATTTTAGCCTGATAATGCTAGAGTTAAAATAAGACATTTTTATTTGGTACGAATATAGTTTGTTTACAATACAAAGTGTTCTTGAGTTTTAAGTTTATTTCTGAGTATTTCTCTACCTTTTCCCTCACTTTCCTCCCAAGTTTCATTTTTTTTTTTTTTTTTTTTCTTTTATTATATAGCAATAAATGTTTACAATTTTTTCTTTAAAATTACATTAACTCAGGTTTTATAGTTCTACAATATAAAGTTTTTACAAATGTTCGTAAATATATACATTTTCTATTTTTTATTTATTTTATTATATATTTTTTGTATTTTTGATTTTTTTGTGTTTTTTGATTTTATATTTTTTTGTGTTTTTTGGTTATATATTTTTTTGTATTTTTGGTTTTTTATTTTTTTGCCGTTGTGCGGAAGGAAATCGAGAGTTTAGATTAGGTTAAAAAATGGAGAAATTCTAAAATAGGTTAAAGAAAGATTCATAAGAAAAAAAGATTTATATCAAAACAAATTAAAAAGATTTACAGGACTTTTACATAAACATTATGTTACGAACACTATATATAAACACTTATGTGGTAAAATAATATGTCATAAAATAAGGGCTGGCAGTGATTTTCTAATCATATATAATAATAATTTTGTTGTATAACATAGAAAAAATTGCAGTGGGAAAGAAATCTTTACTAAACATACAACGAGCTGTTGTTTTTTTTTTTAGCTCATATGTTTTGTTTCAGATTTCCATTCTCTACTTGACAGAAAACATTTTTAATACAAAATTACTCACAGAAAATGTCCGCGGTGTTTCTGCGGACATGATAATAATATTTTAAGGTAATAATATTCCTGATGTTCCTGATTATTAACCTGATCATTGCCATTGGTTCAATTTTTATGTTGCTAAACATGTAGTGGCATCTACTGTTCCATATTGCACTCATGATGGTTTAAGTGAGAGTCAACAGCAGCTGCGAAGTGGGGTTTTTATCCGATAAATTCGCTGTTTCAATCGAGAAAATCGAATTTATCAAAGACAAATTGTTTCGCGATGTCAAGGAGTTATATACATGTTAAAAATACTCACAAATTTCAACAGAAGGAAGACGGTTGGCAAAAATATGGATGTTGTCCTCGATTATACCACAAGTTCTGCATTTTTTATTTATGACAATCTGTTGCCTTGTGCTTTTGGCTAGCAAGGCCGCAGAAGGTAAACTGTTGTGTAAAAAACGAAAGAGGATGTTCTGAGTCGGTCCGCACGCATGGGAGGTGAAGTTTTTTTTCCAAATTTGGGTCCACGGCATTTTTGGTTTTATTGAACTGTTCCAGAAAAATTCTGCTGGCACGACTGTCTTTTTGTTTTTTGCCACTTTTAAGTAAAATTTTTTTATTGTTTTTAAGGGGATGTTAAAAAGGTACCCGTTTTTACCTAATATTTCGATCGTTGTTTTGTAGTACTGAGACGTTTTGTTGTCACAGTGTTTTGGAAAATTGTTCTGCTTTAAAAAGTTCCTGCTTTGGTTTTGGGTCGTAAATTTTTTAAGTGAACTCGGCAACCAATACTTTGAAAAGTAGTAATAATCGTGAGCTTCGAGTTTCATTTTCTCTTCGATTCCTACAAACCTCAAGCTATTTCTTCGACTTCTGTCCTCTAGCTCCGCTATTTTTTCTTATATGTTATTATTTTCATGTTTAACACTTTTATTTTATCTGTAGATTTTTTAGACTCTGAATTTTTTCAACGTAAAACGTATTTTCAACGTAAATCTTATCGTAGTTTCTACTAACAAACTCGACAGGTTTGTTTAACTCTGATAGCTCGCTTTTCAATATCATGTTTTCTTCATTCAAGTTGATTACTTTATTTTCTAGTTTCTCAATTCGATTATTAAAAATGATAACTTTAAAACGCGTCTGTTCGCTTCAAAAATTCAATTTTGTTTCTTCTGCTCACTTCTATAAAAAGGTCATCAAACATCTGATACGCATTTTATAAAATACACTTTTTAAATATGACATAACTCTAACTGTTATGAAATTCGCAAGAACTAAAAATTGATTCGCAAGAACAAAAAATTGAAATCAACATTACTAAGTTTTAGTTTTAAAATTTGCATAATAGATACATCTTAGAAACGGTAAAATTGAAACCAGGTTCACTGATCACTTTTCAATGTTGCTAATTACTGAGAGCTTAACATCTAGCATTGACATTATTAACATCTAGCATTGATAAAATGATCTGTACCTATGCAACAAAACAATATGGGCTTTACCCCTATTTTGATTTTTATTAAGTGATTACGTAATCTTATATTACATATAGTAATGGGTTTTAAAATTTTGCTGGCGTTTCTAAAGTAATATACTTACTAACCGTTCGTTTATAATTAAAATAAAAATTAAAAAAACTAAAAAAAAAATTTCCAAAATATTTTTTAAATAATTCTTTATTATTTCATTTATAATTTGTTATTTTTAAACAACTAAGAAAAAAATATTGTATTGAGTAACTAATAAAATTAATAATATACTATTGTTACTTTTGGTTTAACATAAATTTATAATTTTCAACAAAAGTCAAGTTTTTAAAAAAATGCGCAAATAGTCAGAATTTAATATCAAAAATAAACAGAATCAAAAAATAAAAAGATCGAAACCAAAAACAAGGAAACTGACATGGGACTTTATTATAATTAAAAAACACACAAAAAGATTAACAACCGAAACGAAAGAAAACTGTTAAGATTCTGATAATAGATTATAAGTTTTAATATTTCAGTAATCGTTGATTAAAAATATGGCCGAACAAAGCAGTAAGTTTTTTTTATAAATTTTTATAAACAACTTATTATCGCAGCTAAATTTTACAATCATTTAGATCAACCTCCAAGCTACTATGAAGCTACACCTCCACCACCATATGAAGCAATTTATAACGAAGGAAATAATGTAAGCAATTAAAGAATATTTATAAAAACGTTTTCGTATGTATACAAATACTTTGATATTTTCTTTATATATATTTAATGTATATATGTATGTATGTATGTATGTATGTATGTATGTATGTATGTATGTATGTATGTATGTATGTATGTATGTATGTATGTATGTATGTATGTATGTATGTATGTATGTATGTATGTATGTATGTATGTATGTATGTATGTATGTATGTATGTATGTATGTATGTATGTATGTATGTATGTATGTATGTATGTATGTATGTATGTATGTATGTATGTATGTATGTATATATGTATGTATGTATGTCCGTATCTATGCATCTATGTACCTATGCATGTATAATGAGAGATTTGATCATATTAAATAAATTAATAAATTAGATGAATATATAATATATTGGATATTTGTTAATATTAAACTCATTTTTAAGTTTATTGTTTATTATTTTTAAAGGCATCCTTATTGTTAAACATGAATTTGAATTTTTTTTTTTAAAAGTAAAATTTAAGTAAGCAATTGTCAAATAAAAATTAAAAATGTCTTAAACAAGATTTATTAACTATACTTATAACAGGTATTATAAATATTATTCAAGACGTTAAAGCCTTAAATTTAAAATATATAAAATAGCTTACATATTTTATATATATAATTTTTTCAAACTAAGTTAGAAAGAGTTTGAACAAATTGGTTGTTAATCAATAGCTTTTTCTTTAAATTGATTAGTTTTTCAAAAAATGAAATTGTTTTCTATATCCTCATTAATTTTTACCGTGAATCCAATTTAATCAAAATATATTTTCTTAAACTGGTGCTAAAAAGTAATGGCAACAACAAAGTTTGACTTTAAACGTCGCGTTGTTTCATTTTTAAAGAATCAAGTAGCCGTCACATATATATTTTCTTGAAATGGAATATTTGCAAATAAGCAATTTTGTGGTTATATAGCCCATTTGTTATAATAATTGACTGAAAAAGTGGTAGAGTTAATAAGAAACTTTAGAACTTCTTTTGCATTTTAGGTAAAGCATGAGCTCTTGTGTTTGTCTTAGGTAGAGCATAGGCTTCGTATGGAGGATCTTAAGTAGAGCATAAGCCTCGTATGGAGGATCTTAGATAGAGCATAAGCAAAACCAAAACATGTAACCAGTTATCTTGTTAAATAGTTGGGTTGTTTCGTATAACTTTGTTATGAACCCTTTGATTGATCTTGCATTTGCAGTTTTTCTCTTTTTTTATTATTGTTTTGTACTTTACTCAACAACTTTCATATGGAGTGTATGCACATTTTATGTACAATTGCTAATACATTTATTGTATACACAATTTATGATACGACAATATATGACAAAACATTTGGCACACCTGTTGCATACACTATATATATAAAACATATAGCATACATTTTGAATACACAATATGTATACTGTTTATACAACATTTGTGTATAAAAGATCCTTCGTTGAACTAGATTTTGGAGGAAAAAGAAAAAGAAGCTTGGGATGCCTGAAATAGAATTATACATGAATTCTTAAGCAAAAAAAGAAATCAAAAAAACTAAATTCAGCTGGTATTATTGGCAAAATTTCAACAATTTAGATAAATTTAAAAATTTTTTTTCTACTTTAGGCTAAACTTTTTCTTATCCAAAGTTGTTAAACCGCCTGTAGATATAATAGAGAACGATTCCATCAGGATATTTTATCATACAGATAAATTTGCGGTTTGCTTCTGATCTTTGTGTAGAAATAATCTGGAATTTTCTTCAGCTTTTAAAAAATAAAAGCAGTGTTGTATAGTGGATTTATTTCAGATGTTTCAGATATGAAATACTTTAATGTTTCATATATGAAACTCCAAAATGTATATTTTTGTTAATGCCAAATGGAAATGCTTGACAAAAAATCTTAATGATTGTAGCCAGCAACAAAATACCCACAAAAGTTTGCACCACTACTCCAAATGTAAGAGTTAATAAAATGTTTTTGTTTTCATTATCTTTTACCAAACTTAAGTTAAAATGTTAAAGTTTATTTAAATGATCTTTTAAAATTCGAAAGTTATAACCATATAAAGTTTCCAACTTCCTCAAGAATGTTTATGTCAACCTCCTTAAAATTAGGAGATTGACATAAACATAAGCATATTTAGCTATGGAGTTTGCACAATACCTAAAAGAGTTATAGCTAAAACCGCAAAATTGCTGCATACTCCTTTGATATCATGAAGATCAAAATCCATAATGAAAAAATTACATAGGAGGACAAAATAATAACAAAAAGTATAATGAAAAAATTACATAGGAGGACAAAATAAAAACAAAAAGTTTATGAGTTATAAGAAAAAATTTTGAAAAAAGCTTTATTTAAAAAACTTTATTTAAATATCATATTAATTTTTTTAATCATGGAAACCTATGGTGCTCGCCAAAATAAAACTTTAAACTAGTCATTAAAGCTACATTCATTAAGACAACATTCGTTAAAACCACATTCATTAAACCTACAGCAAATCTTGAATTTTATTTTGTAACACATTATTTTTATGGAAAGTTTGTTTCCATAGAAAATTTTTTAATAATTTAAATAAAATGTTTATTTTATTTAAATTATTTTAAAGCTTGAGGGTCTATTTATCAAACTGTGTTTGTATGGGATATTGTCCGCAATAATATGTCCAGCTGCTTCACTAGCTATTTTAAAGTCACAAATGATATTCATAGTTATAAACTTAGGTCTGTATCTTATTGTAGTCGCTCTATGTCTTTAAAACAAACACATAATTATGGCATAAAGTCAATCAAGTATCCATCATTTCACTATTAGAACTCTCTTCCTGTTGAAACTGAAAAAATATTCTTCTATATGGCAAATAGAAATGTCTTCATATTCCATGCAAAAAAGTATATCCTCAATAAAAATAATCAATGAATTATCAGTTATGCAATCGCCCCCTAATTATTCTGTATTACTAAATTTTTAATAAAATAAATTTATTGCCCCTTAAAACCCATGAACAAAAATGTAAAATCCATTAAACAGAAATAAAAATATAAAACTCTAAAAATAAAACATAAAAAGTATATAAATGTTCATTAAGTTTTAACCAAATACCCTAATTTTCATCATCCTGAAAAGTTTAAATGGCTCTGAAGTTTGTGGTATTGCTATTAAAGCATGTAACATGTAATAAATAAAAATAAACAACAAACTATTTTCTGTGCAATTGCCCCCGCTTAATTCTCCATAACTTCTCTATAGCTTTTTTTTTTTTTAATTCGTTTCGTTTTACTTTAATGCGAATTCAATATTTCTATTTCCTTTCATAATACTATGCTTAGTAAACTCTAGTACATAACAAAACTCTCCCAGGACTTCTACTTCTTTAACTCTTCTTTCCCAATCGCTAAACTTCTGTCCATTTTCTTTTCTTCTTTTTACCTATATTTTTTTTTATTGATATTGTTATGATTTTTATATTTTTTATTTTGCGTTATTATAAATAATAATCACAAATGCTTTATTTTGAAATAAAAGTAGTAAAATATATATAGATTATACTGTTTTATATTACTGTATTTAATATTGTTATTACTATTATTATTATTTATTGTTATTAGTATTATTATTATGCTATAGTTTATAACATCATAGTTCTTTATACGTCATCAGTTTATAACTGTTTGTAAGAGTCCCGCACAATTGTATTTATATATACAGTTATTAATAAAGTGAAAATACGTTAATTTGATTTGATGGTATTGTGGAAGTCACGTTTTTTAGTGGTATTTGAATGTTCATAAAAGTTGCATTACCATTATTTATTTCCACTGCTTTATATATTATTAACTTTCAATAGTTCTTGATAATAAATTTATGTGGTCTTTGCAAAACCGTCATTTCTTTTTAAACAAACATGTATATATATATATATATATACATACATACATACATACATACATACATACATACATAAATATATATATATATATATATATATATATATATATATATATATATATATATATATATATATATATATATATATATATATATATATATGTATATATATATATATATATATATATATATATATGTATGTATGTATAAATTAGTAAAAACTAATTTATACATACATATAAATATACTTATCTAATGTCTCTATTTGTAGAATACACTAACATAATTTATATATTTATATATATATATATTTATATATATATATAATACATATATATATTTATATATATATAATTATATATATATTTATATATTTATATATATATATATAATACATATATATATATATATATACATATATATATATATATATATATATATATATATATATATATATATATATATATATATATATACATATATATATATATATATATATATATATATATATATATATATATATATATGTATTTATGTATGTATATATATACATATGTTATAGTATAGAATAATTTGAATTTAGTTGTAACTTTAATAAAAGTGTTTATTTTTGATAAGTAAACCTATTATTAAATGTATTATTTTTTGATTCAGCTAGTAGTAAACAATATCGAACCATCCAGAGCTCACCAAAATGCAAACTTTTTTGGCTCTCAAAGTGTACAACAATTGGAAGAAGTTCAGTACCCACCGGCATGTACATGTTTAGCATGGTCTTCTTTCTTTTTTGGATGTTTTCCTGTAGGTGCACTTGCTATATACTATTCTAACCAAGTAAGTCTGAATCCTATTTTTTTAAAAATTCTAAAATTTTACAATTAAATTATATATATATATATATATATATATATATATATATATATATATATATATATATATATATATATATATACATAGGTTATATATATATATATATATATATATATATATATATATATATATATATATATATATATATATATAATATATATATATATATATATATATATACATAGGTTATATATATATATATATATATATATATATATATATATATATATATATATATATATATATATATATATATATATATATATATATGATATATATATATATATATATATATATATATATATATATATATATATATATATATATATATATTTATATATAATCATGGGTTGTAACAAAATAAATTTACTTTGATACAATTCTTTGTAACCTTTTGCAGTAATTATACTTGTAACGAGTTATATTTTCATCGCAGTACTTTTGTTTTTACTTTCGTTACTTTTCAGACTTTTTTTACTTTGTAACGAGTTACTTTCAGTAAAAAAGAACAAAAATACTTAAACTTTATTGATTCAAATAAACTGTATAATATGCAGAATATTATGAAACCAAAACCAATACTACTTCACGTTATATTCCAGAAATGCATCGGAAAGCACTGTTTCATATTAAACACACAAGATACACAACTAAATACACAACGGAATAAACGAACAAGCAGCCAAGCCTGATTTGCTACAGATTCGTACAGCTGATTCAGTCTTTATTGCAAAGTATATTGCTTAAATAATCTGGATGCTGCTATAGATAGCAGCTTCAATAAGTATTTTTGAATATGTAGCTTCTAAAAAATTCTTGGTCGCACTATTCCAGAATAAAATAACCTACATATAATTTGGGAGCGTGTTGACGCTGATTATAATGAGGATAAGCATAGCGCTTGAATCCTTTTTTACTGAAGATTTAAATTTAAGCAAGCTTGATTGAATTCATTCAAAATTCATTTTGAATTAATTGTTTAAATGTAATAATTGTTTAAACTCATGTTCAAATTTTAAATTTTCGAATTTGGGAAATCAAATTTGAAGTGGTCAAAATTTGTCAAATTAAAATTTGAGTCAAATTCGAGCTTCAATTTCAAATTCAAGTTTTTTTAATTCAACTTTGGTCTTTTAAAACTTAGTCAAATTAATAATCAGTATTATTCGAAGAACTTTCAAAATTCAAAACTTTAGAGAAAATTTTTTTCTACTTTCATTCATAGCCGTGGCGTAGTGATTTTAATCCGTGGGTTATGAGGTCAAGTCCCGCTTGAGCACATAAGCGTTGTCCGTTAATTTGGAATTGGAAGCCAACTAATTAAATGCTAATCTCTATGTGTAGTTGCTCTGTGATAAGAGTACCAGATCTTCTGTGATGAGGCCATTAGGTCTTATAATTTTCTTAAAAAAAAAGTTGCATAGAAATATTTGAATCAAAAAAAGAAAAAAAAATTTTTTATTTTGTTTCAATTTGTAAGATTTTTAAATGTTTTAAATGCGTTGCATACAAATGGTTGATTTAAACCTAGAGTGATTGCGCCTGAGGACTAAAATCTAACTTGCTCTTTTTTTGCTCTTTTGCCAAAACAAACTTTGGCTGAACATTTCATGAAGACGATTTTTACACTTTAAACTTTGTCTTTTTGTACGTTATAACTGCACCTCCTGATGAGAATACTCGTTGAGAGTTCGCAGATGATGCCTGAAAAATAAATTGATTTTAATAAATGGTCAAAATTTATATCAACATTAAAAAAGGGCGCAGAAAATTTCGAATGGCCAAAGTTTAAATAGACAAAGTTAAATAGCTTTGCATTTCGAACTTTTGCATTTCACATTTTATAGTCCCCATTACAAATTATTTAAAAAAGGAAATCTAGTTTTTCTTTATCAGGAGAATAGGTTTTTTCTGAAACACTTAACAAAACAGAAAACTCTTAAGGATGCCTTCGCCATGAATAAAGCGCATCATCATTAGCTTGAGGAGAATCTTTCAAGTTGAAGTACTTTTTTTATTCTTAACTGCATGGAGCTAATGGTTGACTCGAACAGTGACTGAATGGGCATACTCAACTAAGAAGACATAAATTTATCTCTAAATAGACAAGATTAATTATTTAAAAATTTTTAAATTTTTCTTAAAGTTCAATTTTTCTCAATTACTTTTAGATCTAGCTAA
The DNA here is from genome assembly GCF_038396675.1 of Hydra vulgaris. Taxonomy (NCBI): domain Eukaryota; kingdom Metazoa; phylum Cnidaria; class Hydrozoa; order Anthoathecata; family Hydridae; genus Hydra; species Hydra vulgaris. The sequence goes on along the minus strand of NC_088929.1, from coordinate 1,792,494 downwards.
TCTTTGCTTCAATACTGTTGTCCTCCTCATCAACATTTTAAAGAACTCCTTGATTCAAGTCCTGGATTGGTCCAACTTTATTCTCCTTGATCATGATCTCAATCATTTCCTGTAAGTTTCACTTAATGTTGGGCAAGTGTGAGTCCTTTTTGAAATGATTGGAGAATTGCTCTATAACCATAAAACTTATTTTTGTTTCTGCAAAGTAGGAATCTCTTTTCCAACTTTGACTTTAGAGATTTGCAGAATATTGTCGTTTCTTCCCTATTCGATGAATTTTTTATATTAAGAACTCAGATTGTCCCTCAATGCTGAATAGTTGGGACACCAAGTGGTCATGCGATAGTAGGTTCTTTGTCAGAGGAAAAGAATAAAGAAATCTCTTCAATCTTGCCTAGCAGGTCAATAATGGCAACAATCTGAAAAAAGAAGCAAGATTAGTTTTTTTAATTATTTTTTAAGATTTGAATTATTAGGAATACAGATTTTTAATAATTTTAGTTTAAAAAAAATCAAATTTAATCAAAATTACCTGTACAAATTCTTCTGATGTATGTATACAATCTCTCAGCTTGGGATTAGCTTCCTTTCTGAAATCTTTATTGATTCTCTCAAGCACTGGCATCAACTTCAGAATAAATATTATCATCAACAAGTTGGAATTCCATAAGTTCTCAACAGGTCCAACAATCATGACAAATTCAACTGAAAGAGATATTGGTAAAATTTGATTGAAAACTGCTGTCAAACTTGGTTATAAAAAATGACTTCGGAGCAGCCAAATTTTTTTTGTTTAAATCAATGTTGTTTTTAAGTTTTACTATATATTCCAAATATTATATTAAAAACGTTTGAAAAATAAACAAATTACCATTTTCATTTGTTGAATCACACTTTATTTTGATCCTTTATTGGTCAATGATACTTTTGTGGGTTCTGGGTGGTAGTTAATTATATGCATCGACATGAGTTTAATTTGTGAGTTGTAGCATAATTGTTAGCATATTTGCTAGATGAGAGACCTGCAATCTTTTTTGTTGCTTTCTCAACGTGTTTAGCAATGTTTTGAGATGTATTTCTACCCTCTGCACTTCCACAATACATCATCAGCTTCTCCTGGGTCAAGACCTTTGAGATATTGTGAAGCTTTAGGCTAAGGTATAGATCAAATTTCCTAAAAAAGTAAACAATTTTTATTTAAATATAGTTTTGAAGAATAACAAATTTGTTTCTTTGATGTCGTTTTATCAATACTGTTATATTTCTAAGAGGCCATACAATGTTATTCCGTATGATGTTACTGCCTCCTTTGGAAAAATATTGAAAAAATCTCATTACTAATGTAATAATTAAGTTTTTTAAAAATGACTCATTTTGATGACCACGAATTAGTTGTGAAAGCCACTCCAAAACCATCGGTTTTTAGATTTGTGATAATCTTGTTGATTTCTGCCTTTTTGACCAATTGATAAAGAAGAGAAATCTCTGGCTAACTTCAGGTGGAGCTTTATATACAAGTATTTGACAAAGTTTTGAAATGCTACCTTATTTATATGGTTAAAAGCAAGATTACTGCATGCTAAATACTTTATCACAGCTGAATAAAATCTCAGCTGGAACGGTGACCTGACATTGTGTTTGACAATCCGCTCGAAGAATAGTGGTCTAGTTTTTAGAAATGAGGCCTCGTGAAATAACTTCTTTCCAGTTTGTCTTTTGTGTGGATAGACGGTATCTAACTAAAATGATACCAAATAATATCATATTTGTTAAAGTTTAAAATAGCAACAAAAAATCTTATTTTAGTAAGCCAAATTTTGTTAAAAAATGCTATTTCATTAAACAATTGAATTAATCTTACTCGATAAATCAACAACATCAATTTCAGAGTGCTCAAGTTGGCCTCTTCCCCACTTGGTTGTAAAGTTTATCTATTTTCTTAGTATCGTTCAGTCTATTTTTGAACTTTTGTCCTCCATGTTGAGATCTTGTATTTTTGAAAAATAAGTCCATAATTCTTGAGATTTTTAAACATGTTAACTTGTTATTAGTTTTTCTTTAAAATCAAACGCGTCTTTTCCAAACAAGACATATTGATTTAATTTGATTTTCAGGTTTTAATAGGTTTCTATAATGTAATGGTTGCTAAACAAACAGTTTCCTTAAGACAGCGATTTTGATTTAGACAAGAATTAGCGTTTCTCCTTAAGAAGTTTTGGACAAGTGTTAACAATTGCAACACTACAATTTCCTCGAACATTTTTCCTGGATACACTCTAAAACCGAATGGTTCTTTGAAGAACCTTATTGGGTTCATGACGTTGGTGCTGAGGGAGCACCTGCAGAGTTTCTTCAAAGAACCTTTTGCAAGAATTTCTCCGAAGAATCTTACGGTATAGTTCTTTAAAGAACTCTAAATGGTTTTTTAAAGAACCTGAGTGCTCTTGAGAGTTTTAATAAATTCGAATCACCCTAAAAAGAATCTTTTTTTAAAAAAAATTAATATTAAATTCTTTAATTGTTTTTATAGATTTCATTCCAGTTTTTTTTTTCAATACTCAAAAATTTTCAATATCCAAAATGTTTATAACTAATATAAAAATGATAAGGACTTGCGCAAAATGAAAAATAATACAACCAAACTAACAGTAAGCATATGTTATAAACGATACAAAATATTACAAAACTATTTGGTAAAACAGTTTACAAAATTAAAAAAATTGTTCATTTATTTTGAACGCTTTTGTTTAATAAAAAATAACGATTCATTGCATAAAAGCCATGAATACAGTACACTATGATGTTCTACATTTATTTTGCCGTCAAATAATATTAAAAAATTTTGATGTCAGTCTTTGAACTTTTGAAAAAAAAAAATTACATAGCAACGAAAATAACCATATAAGTCAATTAGATACAGTTTACACAAGTGATTGCTTCCTAGTAAACACACACACGTCTATTAAACGTTAAAACAACGTTTCGACAAAACTTTCAGATTTGATCGATTAGCCGTTTTGAATAAAATCCGGGTTAACGTTTAGAGCAAACGTCCATAAAACGTTTTTTAGACGTCCTTTATAAAAATATTAAACGTATATAAAGCGTTTAGAATTTGTGTATAAAGCGTTTAGATTTAGTCTAAGTAAACATATATTAAAATTTTAGATCTTGTCCAATAGTTTTTTTGATTTAGTTAACGTAATTTAATTTACTTAAATTTTAAAACTTATATAAATTAAAATTACCATATAACTTTTTAACTTTATATAAGAAATAAGAGCTATATAGGTCTTGAAATATATATATAAGATATAGTTATAAAAGTAATGAAATTTATAAATAAGATATATTTATAAAAGACCTGGTCTTATTTTTCATATCTTTTATAACTATTGTAATATGCTTATTAACTTTTATACTATACTACTAGTAAGCGACCGGGGCCAGGGCCGGGGCAATAGATCCTATAAAAATATTATCTTTAATTAAAATTTTTGATATGAATTTTATTTAAAAGCAATATTTTAATGGATTTATCAATTTTTATGCAGCCTTGGCCGGGTTTATGACCAGGGTTGCATTTATATTGATAGATCCTATAATAGTATTGGTTTTAGTTATAACTCATATCATAAATTTTAATTAAAAATAACGCTTTTATAGGATCATGAATATTAATGCAGCACTGATCATAAAGTCATCCCCGGTCGCGGCTATGCGTTTTCAAACCTGACCCCGGCCATAGCCCCGGTCGTTTACTATGTACTACTTATACTATACTTTTATATTATAAAACTATACATAAAGTTATAAACTTATATAAAAAGTTTTCATATAGTGGGGATTTAGAAATTTTATAGTAACTAATTCTATACAATATTTTTTAAATTTAATCTCAATAGTAAAAAATAGAAGTTTACATTAAGATTAAGTTAAAGATTACTAGTAAAATTAATAAACTTATAGACACATATTTTGGATCACTGTTATTTCTGGTTTTCCCATTATCAAAAATCTTCCAAGTATACCGTTTAATGCTTGTTTATGATGTACCTGTTCTTGTGCAACATCATCTTCAACATTCACTTCCTGATCGTCTGATTTTGTATTCTGATTTGTAACCGCAAAAAACTAGGGTAAAATAGTTAACATTTTAAATATACCTTCATAAATTAAAATTGAAATTACACAGAACAACTTTACATATAGACGATTTTCTGAATAGAAGTATTCCGAAACTTCTAGTACGAGCAATGTTTATTTTTGACATTAAAAAATTAGTAACGTCGCGACATAACATATGCAGTGGTTTTTACCAGGCCTGTTCTGCCAATATTTTTTATCAAACGTAACTAAATTAAGCTAAAATGCATCTAAAAAAAAAAAAAAAATACTAAGTTGTTAAACCACTTGATTATAGCAAAGATGAATACCTACTGTTACACAATCATGCTAGCGTTTTTAGAATGAATTTAAACTGTTTATAAAACTTAGGAAAAAAGTTCTTGCAGCAGGACTTTCATAAAAAGAGACCAGCAACTCATACTTTTTAAACGTGGCAATGTAGCCATCAATAGTTTCTAAAACATCGGAGTTTATTAATTTATTGGCATTTAGGAAGGTAGATTGTCGCAAAAAGTGCTTTTTAACTTCCATGAGTTAAAATAGCGCACCCGAAACTCGTTTGTTATTTATTTATCCGTCGTTTTGCTTTCAGTTGTTGTAAGGAAGTGAATCTTAAAAACGCATTTAGGTCTAATTTAATTATTTAGCCAATGAAAAATAATTTTTCAGCACTAAAAAGAAAATATTCTTTATTTAACCGAGTTAAGGGTGCGTCGTTTTAAAGTCCGCCATTTATTTTATATATTTAATCAAAATTACTTCAACTGATTGTGGGTAGTTACACTCTTGTCAGTTTTAAACTGTTTTTGATTGATATAACAACATTAGACTCTAAATTATTCTAAACAATCTAATCTTATCTTTCGTTTAGAGATAAGAAGCTATACAAACTGTTTGCTTATTATATTTGAATAAAGTAATAAATAATAATGTTCATGAGTATTCATGACTTTAATACAAATATTTACTTTATTTTTTTATTTTTTTTTAATAATTCACCTCCCCAAGGCTGTGAAGGCCACTACAGATAAGGAGGCTACTTGAGGTTATAACCCTGTCTCAACTCTATAACTCCGAAAAACGAACCTTTACGATCAAGGCCGCTGCGCGGAGAAACAATTTGATAATAGTTTAATAAAATATATTACATTAAACTGATATTACCTGTTATGTTGGTGCTAAGAAAACACAATTTGTTGAAACTATTTCAACATCTATATTTTCGTAATACTAAGCGTTTTTGAATCTCTACTTTTTAATACCTATATATATATATATATATATATATATATATATATATATATATATATATATATATATATATATATATATATATATATATATATATAGTAATATAGCCATTGGTCAGAAGACTTACATAACATCTTAAGTCACTCGGTTTAAATAAGCATAATTAAAACGAAATATTATATATATATATATATACATATTATTTCGTTTTCATTATGCCTATTTAAACCGCGCGACTTAAGCTGTTATGTAAGTCTTCTGACCAATGGCTATATTACTATATTATAATATAATATACATTTATTAAACGTCGTTTTTGTCCGTACGGATCGATGTCGGTCCGACATCGGCTAGCCCCCCAAACTATCGCGATGCATAGGCTGACCGATATTAAGCCGACGCGATACCGCTTATATCATCGGCTGACCGATCTCGCCCCGACGCGATTCAGTAAGGAAACGAAGGATGGCGGTCTAATGTCAGCAGCTGATCTAGGCCCGAGGATTAAAAAAAGCCACAAATGCTCAACCAGACGATGAACTATCGTAAACAAATCTTTACACAAAAACATAAATCGGAATAATATCAAAATCAGTTTAATGTAAGAGTTAATATATCATGTAAGATAACTACGGAAAAAAGGATAAACTAACTGAAGTATATTTAAAGCACAAATATAAAATAAAATTATATATTCTATTTAAATAAATAAATCTGGATCAGTTGAATCATCAAATAAATTTAATCGGGTGAACTTCCAACATTTTTTGTTTACTGACAATTCACAGTGTGCATCTAAAAAATTAAATTTTCACATATCAATAATATATGTAAATGTATTATTGATATGTGTTATAGTAAAATAATATAATTCACAAAGTAGATTTCAACTTAGAAACGAAGAAATCAACGTAGTTTCTACTTTCGATTTCAGAGAACAAAGCAATTATTTTATATTTCTAATATAAAAATTAATACATTTCTAATTAATTAAAAAGTTACTTGGAATTTTTGGATCAGGATGTGCACCGTTCAAAATATATCTTTGGCATTGTTTAATTTATTGCATTCAACAACCCCTATAACAATTAAATATATATCTATGTGTATATATATATATATATATATATATATATATATATATATATATATATATATATATATATATATATACATATATATATATTACAAACTATATATGCATTACCAATTTTATTACTTATGGAAAAAATACAAGCTTTTAAAGTGTATTATCACATTCAAAACACCTAAATAAGTTGACTTTAAGCTTTAATTGCTAAATGCACCCATCAAGAATTTATAGAAAACATTGGAAATATTATTACCAAGGATTCTTAAATACAAATACATAAATACATAGGGATATTGTTATATATAGCATTTTAAAGAATAATAATGATTTCAAATAAACAATTGAAACAACATTTCACAAAATAATTATAACTTTAGGATCTTTAGAAATTCGCCTTGCAACCCTGCCTCTTCTCTTTTATTCAAATCCCAAAGTTTTTTTACATCTAAATTAATAACTATTTATAAATAAAAAATTAGCATATAACCTATTATTATTAGCATATAACCTATTAAATTTAAAAACATTACTTTATTAACAAAAATTGTTTTACTTAGAAATATAATACTTACAATTGTTTTGAATTATCACGTTCAAAAGCACCTAAATAAATTGACCTAATGCATCCTTAATTGCTAAATGCACCCATCAAGAATTTACATAAAATATTGGAAATATTCATACCAAGGATTCCTACATAACTACATAGGGACATTGTTATATAAAGCATTTTAAAAAATAGTAATGACTTCGAATAACAATTAAAACAACATTTCACAAAAAACTTATACCTTTAGGATCTTTAGAATTTCGCCTTGCAGTCCTGTCTCTTCCCTTTTATATTTCAATTCCTAAACTTAGGTATTTTTATTAATAACTATTTATAAATAAAAAATTAACATATTACCTATTATAAAAAATAATTTAAAAATATTATTACTTTAGTAATATAAAATATTATTACTTAAGTATGAATTTTTCCATTGTTTTCTGTTATAAAAATCAATTTTAAAACTTATTACTTAAGTAATAACATTTTGAAATTGTTTTTTATAATAGGTAATGTTAATTTTTTATTTATAAATAGTGACATAAGTAAGCAACTGAAATCAGTTAGTCAAAAATTTGTTTGTAAGTTAAAAGTTAAACTTAAGTTAAATTTCGATGTATAAACGTTACCATGTAAGATACGAAAAAAGGATTAGGCAATTAAAATATACACATATAAATCAAAATTAAATATATTTTTAAAATAAATTAATTTGAATCTGTTGAATCATCAAATAAATTAGATTGGCTAAACATCCGATGTTTTCTGGGCATTGGTCTTCGTAATTCATGTACAGCATCTAAAAAATAGCATAAAATTAAATTTTGACATATGAATCATAGAGTAGTTAGGTTACTGATGAACAACTTTTATTAAAGGTGACATAGTTATTGATGGTGCAATTAATGAAGCGTATGCAACTCCAGCCGATATAGATTTCTAGCCGGAAGAGTATACCTTATTATATTTTTACTAATTAAATAAAAAGTTACTTTGGCATTTTGGATCAGGATGTGCACTGTCACAATCATTTGTATCCATAGCATTATTAAATTTCTTGTATTCAACACCCCCTATAAAAATTTATATATATATATATATATATATATATATATATATTATATATATAAATATATATATTATATATATATATATATATATATATATTATATATATAAATATATATATTATATATATATATATATATATATATATATATATATATATATATATAAATAGAGAGAGAGAGAGAGAGAGAGAGAGAGAGAGAGAGAGAGAGAGAGAGAGAGATGTATCACAAATTAATTATAAATATTAATTATAAATAGAGAGAGAGATGTATCACAAATTAAATAAAAAGTTACTTTGGCATTTTGGATCAGAATGTGCACTGTCATAAGCATTTGCATCCTTGGCATTGCTTAACACCTGTTAAATGCAATTACTATTTGCTCGTGCTTTTTTTGGACCAACTGAAGCTGATGCGGACACTTTGCCTTTCAAAGGTTTACAAAAATTTGAAATGTTAGGAGGTGAAATTTGTGATTGGTTTTTATTAACATGTTGTTTAGAAGAAACTGGGGTAGATATATGCATTGGAACTAATGGTGGAGAACAAATCGGCGATAGTGGCTCACTTTTTTAACATTCAGCGGTTAAAGAAACAGTGCTGTAAAAGCATTCCAAAGAGTCCAAGAGTCAGTTCCACTGGTTAGGTTTTCCAACGGCTGCAAAGGTGTGCGTTTATTAGGACGAACTCTAAATAAATTATTAACAGAATTTATTATTAAATTTTTTTAAAAATAAATTTAAAAAATCAGATTTTATAAATACCTGAACTTTATGTACTTCATTAACCACTGTGCACCAAACTTTTTAACTTTAACTACATGTCTGCATTATCAATATACTTAGATTTATTTTGACAACAATTCTTCATATTAATAGTATTATTAAAATCAAGATTATTATTAACACTCTTTAATTTTAATCATTAAAATTTAAGAGTGTTATAAATAATCTTGATTTGTATACCATCAAATTAATGGTATATAAACTTTGATTTAAACATCTGTTTATAAATAAAGAAAAAAAAAATTATTACTTATAAATACTAACTGATATTATCAAATAAAATTATTTTACAAAGTAAAAGTATCAACTTTTCTATGCATTAAAAAATTTCAGAATTTCACCATTCAGAACTTCGCCATTCATTGAGGTACTTTCACTCCATTTTCTTTTTCCTTATTTATATGATTTTTATCTTCTTCGTTGGGTTTATTCTCCTTCTCTTGATTATAATTATTATGGTGAGATTTGAGATAATAATGATTTTTCAAATTTTGCGCTTTGACATTGGGAAAGGATTGAAAACTAACAATTTTTTTATTAATGCTCATGTCTTTATAATCAAAGTCCAATTTACCTTGAGCATCTACTGGAATAAATACTCTTTGGATATTAATAATTAAATCATTTATAACAATAAAAACACAATAACTTGATATGAAAAATTACAGACAAATTTATCTATAAATAACATCTTAAGTTTGACTCCTGATCAGCAATGTCATTGCTTATAGTTAACGACATAAAAACTGCATTAACATCAGTTAAGTTCTTTTTAAAATATGTCACAACACAGCAGGTATCAGTAAAGGAATGTCAAGTAAAGCCTACCAATACCTTAAAAAAGAAATGCAAAAAAAATTACAATTTTTAATACAAAAGTATTATTTGCATTTTATTGTTAGTAGAATTAGGATAATATTACAGAAAATATAAATAATTAAAAAAATAGCTATAACAGCCTAGTTCTATCAACACAAAACACAGTAACAATAGCGCATAGCATAAGATATTTGTAAGCACACATTACTGTGTCTCCAGAATAATTAAAAAAGAAAATATTATGTAAAGGATAGACAATACAACGTAAAAATAACACCACAACTTAATAAGATATTTTATTAACTAAAATACTTGAACTAAAAGGATTTCACTTGCTACAATATTTGAACAATCAAGGGACAATTTTAGTTATTAATTTGTTATCAATTATATTAGAAAATAGCAACCAATTTGTAAGATATTTCTTATAAATGGTCATTATCAATTGTTATATTAAGAAATATGTAATAAGTTTTATTAATTCTCCCTCTAATCTAAGAGAAAGAGAGATAGAAAATGTTTTCGAAGCAGATTGTTAAAAAAAGTAAAAAAACACACAATAGATAATAGTAACTGGTTTATTATGTTACCAGAAAACAAAATTATTTTTACCTTGATTAAAAGATCCCAGCATTTGATTAAAACTTTCAGCATTTCTTAATTAAGTTCTGGCTTCTCTCTGACTGTTGACTAATGATTAATAGAGTAAACTTAACATCATATTAAATTTACAAAATTAAAACCATGTTTCAACAGTAAGCAAACTAATCAAGTAATGACAAAGATAACATCCAACTCTAATTAGTGGTTGCTTGCAGCCTTGTTGGAAGCGAAGATGTTTAAAAAAAAAACTATAAAAAAAAGAACAATTATGTTTGAAATTATAAAGAAAAATTAAAACCATTTATTTTATTAACTGTTTGTTTATAAATTGTTGTTATAAACTGTTATTTATATAAATATTATTATAACTATATTATAAATCACTCAATATATTACTATAAATATATAAATAATATTACTATAAATAGAAAAATTCATACATTGCATTGTTCTCAAATGTCTAAAGTAAAATGGAATTAACAGACATTAACATTGCTTGACACTGAATTCTCGCAAGTAAGTTATTTGCTTGCTGAGCAGCATTTCTTGCATTTCAACAACGATTAATTTTATCCTATCTAGATCTATCTCTTTTATTTGACAACAACTATTTTTATGTTGCCTATTACCATTTACACTAATAACATCGAGTCTAATATTATCCATTTCAATTTCACTACTATCATTAAACATATTTTTTTTTTTTTTTTTTGTTATTCACCTCCTCAAGGCCAATAAAGCCACTACAGATGAGGAGGCTACTTAATAGTGGTTATAACCCTCTCTCAACTCTATAACTCCGAAACACGAACCTTGACAAACAAGGCTGCTGCGCAGAGAAACAAGTTGAGCGCGGTACTACCAGGGACGTGGTGGGGATTGAACTCGGAACCTCTCGCTTATGAAGCATAACTTCCTAAAAATCTTGCAGAAATAGTGAAATGGAAGCAAAACTACCCTTCTATTATGACAACATAAAAAATGTGTTTCATCAAGAAAATTTTAAGCACAGCAATGCTGGCAGATCTTGCTATACAATATATTCTGATTGTCTAGGAGCATTTCGTACATTTTGAGAATGATTAATCTCGCCTAGGCTATCTCTTTCATTTATGTGATAATTACTTTCAACTCATCTAACCATGTTCTAATTTAGGTTTAAATTAATTTCTTCTTACCAAGCAGCATTTCTTATATTTTGACAACAATTAATATCAGCTTGCCTAGTTCTAATCATTTCACTAAATTATCAATTATTTTTAAGTTGATAGTATTTCTTCTAACAACTTATTTAAGCCTAATATCAACCATCCAAAAAAAAAGAGAAAAGAAATTAAATAAAAATATCAAAATATTAATAGTCTAAAGTTAAACATATCTACAAAAAGATAAATAATATAAAAAAGATAGATAATATCTACAAAAAGATATTATTTGGTAACAAAAACAAATACACAATGTTGAACCTTACTTGGTTTCTCATCTATAAAACAATTTTATTTAACTATTTAAAAGAAAAAAATTGAAGTGCCTAATGTTAAGCAATGTATTTAAAAAGAATCAAATGCAATTACTTCAGAATATATATGATATATAAACCTCTACAATTTAACTCATTAGCTTAACCATTGGATCAAAAATTATTAAACAAAAATTAAAACAAATTATTACAATTATTATTCAAAATAAAAACCTCTAACAATTTAATTTAGGATTTATTAATATCCATATTTTTTTTGGCAATTTCAGTTAGTATATTTTTATCTAAAGTAAAAAAAAAGATAACACCATTTAAGAACAAATTTAAAAATCTAAATATATATTCAGATACCTTAAAAAGAAGGATAACAAAACATTCTTTTAATAATTTCCAATATAATTTTTTTAATTTTCTACTGCTTTTCTCTATTTTCTATTTTATCATTTTCTATACCTTATTTTTTAATCTAAAAGAAAATATACATATAGATACAGAGAAATATACTGAAATATATGCATTATAAATTTATGTAAATACGCTTACATGTCCACAAATAACAGTCTTATTTTATTTAAAGAAAAGGAACAGGCTATAGAAATTAGAAAAATACAAACAACCAACAACAAACAAACATTTATTTTTAATTTTATAGTAAAATTAAACAATGAACAACATCAATTCCTGTTGAAACTAAAAATTTATCAGCTCTAATTCACTTGCAGACCTTGCTTGAAAGACCGCGTGGAGTACTGATCTGCGTGTAGAAAAGCAGTGGAAAACTACTACTATTAAATTAGCGTATTAGTATTTAGATGCTGCCATTTTTAAAATTTAAAAGAAACATTTTCGGTTTTTTATTTGTATTTTTTTGCATTATTGAAATAAAAAACAGAACCAAATCGGCTGAACGTCGGCTGAACTTCGGATGAAAGTCTGTTAGGCTATTCGTCGGCGAACAGACATATAACCGACGTTCAGCCGATATTGTTTTGTTAAAAACAGTGTAGCCGATGTTGAACCGATGTTACTAGCTCGGCCCGAGCTAGGCCCGACGTCGGCCTTAACACAGATATCTGTGTTTACTGGGTTTTAAATGAGTAGTTCTCAAATAATTTCTTTTAATTGAGTTGACCTTTTCAAGGTCTATAATGGAGACATATATATATGATAGATGATACTTTTTTTAAAAAATTATCAGCTGTAAATAACATTTAAATAAATCTTATACAGAAACACAAGAAAACCAAATACAACTCCTAATCGTCTTGATAAAAATAACAGTAACACAAATACACACACAAAAATAAATAAGTGTAGTTAGTTAACTCTACAAATAGAGTGCTCAATGATCTTAAAGAACAGAGCAATTATAAATTAGTACATTTTCACAAGAATTAAATATAAAACAAATCCAATATATATATATATATATATATATATATATATATATATATATATATATATATATATATATATATATATATTTATATATATATATTCTATCGAAATATATAAACTATATAAAAACTCACGTTAAATCTACTTCTTGTAGTGAAGGAAGTGCTTTAAGTTTATTTATAATTTCATAATAATAACATAACTTAATTTCGCATTTTTCAACATAAATTAGGAATCATTGTCTCGGTTAAACACAAGAAAGTTTTTGCCGATTTCTTCTTTTACATTAAAAGTAAATTGTTACTAACATAAGTGATTAAAGCTTTATAAAGATCTGACTATAATTTATTTATTTGCACGAGATCATTATTGACAAAAACATCAAAATAGATGAGGCTCAACATTTTTAAGTATGTATCTTGTATAAATCAGTTAGAATTACGGTGATAACTTGTCAAAAATTAAACAGAATAATGTATTAAAGGTGCATTTAATGAATAATTAAGATGACATTATTCCTATTGTACTTTGATAAAAGGAAGCAAGTAAATATGCAAATTTAAAATACAAAGGCACTCTAAACATTTATAGACGCAATATTTTTTAACTTTAACTGAATGTTTTTGCTTTTGCATAATTTCATCCTTAATCTTTTACATTACTTGAAAACAATTAAATTGTTACATAAACTTTTTATTTACAAAGTTAACCCATAGTCAGTTTCCCATTTTATTACCCATAATCCGTTTCCCGTTTGCAGTAAAAGTGTTCAAGAACATATGGTATTTATAACATTTATTTTTTTAGGTGAAATCTGCTACCAAACAAAAAGATCATCCTAAAGCAGTTGAAGCTTACATACTCACAAAAAGACTTTCATACTGGTCATTTTCAGCTTTGTCAATGTTTTTAATAATTTGTATTGGAGTTTGGCGTGTTATTTTTAGTTCATACTATTAAATCAACAACAGTTTGTACCTTATATTGTATTTTATCCTACTTTTTATGCTGACACCATAAGCATTTTTCCGTAGTAAAATATTATTTGCAGCTTTTTCTGAAACTCGGACATAAAAATTATTATTTTGTTGTTTGATAAAAAATCTTTTTGCTTGAAAAAAAAAAAAAAAAACCTTTTGAATACTAAAAATGTTTGAACAATATTTCAACGAAAATGTTGCGTTTTTATTTTATGTTTGTATATATATATATTTGTACATTATGTTTCTATGTATATTTTTATGCATTTTTCAATAATATTGAAGATTTTGTTTAGTTAAACTTTTAATAAACCAAGAAAAAAAATTTATCGTCTTTTAGCGGAATAGATGATTTTACCCTGGGTAAAAACAGGTAAATTCTTTTCCGTTTTTTGATACAATATCATTATTTTAACGTGGTATCTTAAGACACCACGTCACGATATTTTAAATTTACAACTATAATTTTAAAATATAGTCTTATAAATTTGACATAGCATTGTATAAATTCAACATTTAGTTGAATAATTTTAATTTATGTTAATTATTTTAATATAGTGCCGCATAGTTTAAACGTAGTTTTACATAATTTTTACCTAGAGTTCTAGGTTATTATTATGTATTTCGCCGATAAGAAAAGTTTACAAGTTTATGCAATACAAATATATAAATACATGGCTGGGGCAAGAAGAAGACAAGTTCTGTCTTATCACCAAGCCCCTTTAAATAAAAATGTCAATAATAAAAATACAAAACAAAGTAACTCGTTAAATAAACGTTAAACAAAACGTTGCGTTAAAATAAAATAACGATAAATAAAAACTTAAAAACATTTTACGCTATATTTTAGTGTAATATATCCAAAAGTATACGAAGATTTTTTAATTAATTATTTTAAATAAATTATTTTTTTCCTAACTGGTTTTAGATTTATAAACCTTTTGAATTTAAATCATAAAATAACAGATAATACACGAACAACAAACAAACAAACAAAAAAAAAAAAACATTTTTAAAAACATTTTAGTATCTTAATGTGTCTTTTATATATGTAAAGTTTATTATATCAGATAAAAAACAACGTCATAATGTACAAATTGAAATGTATATAGAATATATATTTAAACCATATTTATAAAGAAATAGACAAACGTAATTACTCCTAATCAAAGGCTTCAGAAAAATTTTAATTCGTTGTCATTTATTAAAAGCTTTTGCTTAAGTTTGTTTTTAAATTGTTGAATAGAAGAAATAGATTTTAACTCATTATTTAATAGCGTGTTCCAAAGTTTAGGACCGCTGTTAGCAATTGAGAACTTAGTAACAGAGTAATAGATTTTAGGTTGAACATAATTGTTTTCTGAAAATCGTGTTGGGTATAGATGATATATTTTTTCCAAAAAAGAGTTAAATAAAATAGGTGCTATTTTTTTATTAACTTTGAACATAAAAATAAGAATTTGATAAAGATTTAGTTGAAATACGTTGAGAATATTAAATTTAATGAATAGAGGTTTAGTGTGTGAGAAACGATGTACATTTCCAATAATTCTTAAAGCATGCTTTTGTTTAATTAATAGTTTATTTATTTTATTTACGTTAGTGCGACACCAGGCAACGTTTGCATAACTTAGGTAGCTATGAATAAATGAAAAATAAATGTATTTTAAACAGGTTTGATTTAATAACTGCTCAGCTTTGTAAAGTATTTTTCGAAATTTTATTTTGAATTATATTAATGTGCTCCTTCCAACTCACATTTTCATCAATAATAACACCAAGAAATAACAATGAACGCTCTCTTATTATACAAGAGTTATTTACAACTAAAATTGGAAGATTTAATGGGATGAGTCCCTTTTCATGAAGACGATGGAAGAAAGTATATTTTGTTTTTTTTATGTTTATGGATAATTTATTTGCTATAAACCATTCAATTAGTTTTGCAAGCTCTTTGTTTACTGTTTCAAATAAAGATTTAATATCCTTATCAGAATAAAATAAGTTGGTGTCGTCTGCAAGGTTAGTTTGTACAACAAAGTCCAAGCAGGGTATAAACTGGTTCAGTTAGGTCCCAATGAACCAAATAGACTCAGTTTAGCAGCCAAAAACTGAAACTCGAAACCAAGAGATTTGATGCCGGCTCTAGCCAGATTAGCAATATTAGGTTGTTATTTAAAAAAAAAAGTTGGCATATTTTATTTCATAAAAAAAAATCAATTTAGTAGTTCTTTTCAAAAAATGATGCATGCGCATTTTTATTTAACATTTAAAAGTAAAAGTAGAATTTGTTTTTAAAGTCATTGTTTAATTTACTTAAGACTAAGATGATGTGTGAGGCATTTGATTATTTGGTTATATGAAGCGCATAAAAACTTCATAATAAAGGGTGCATTAATATTTGAAAGTTTGGTCTGACATTTAGTAATTGTAAATCAATTTAAATACAAATTTAAAAAAACTTTTGTGCAACAAATTATAGAGCAACTTTAAAATATAGGTTCGGATATACTATTCATTGATGACATTTGATGCCCCGTTGCCATGACTTCAGCCTAAGTTATAATAATTCAACAATTTAAATAGTAATATATGATATCTATTTAAATGGTAATATATGATATCAATTTAAATGGTGATATATGATATCAATTTAAATGGTAATATATGATATCAATTTAAATGGTAATATATGATAATCCTAAACAAACACAAGACGTCTAGAGAATATGATTATCTCAAGCAAACGCAGGACGACTAGAAAATATGATGATCCCAAGCAAACGCAAGACTTCCAGAGACGTCTAAATTAGATCTAGATTAAGACGCATTGCTAAAGATAATTGCTAAAGACAACTATTAAACGTTTATTATACAAAAAAAAATAATTAATGATATCGAAAATTTATCTAAAAGTTCAGTAGCATATTATTTTTATATTTGAACATAAAAAATGAATCTAATACAGGGGCGCCGCTAAATAAAGATGCTTTACAAAAAATTGCGATGATTGGAGCTTGGAAACAAAAAAGCCCCAAAATTTTGTCCTCCCTGTCCCAAACATGAAAGCAACAAGTTGATGAAATATTTTGTGTCCTATTTTCAACTAGACTTATATTCATTGATATATTTTCAATTTCATGGTAAAATATTTTAGCGTTCAAAAAATATTACCATATAAAGTTTAAACCCCCCTCAATTTAAGGGGTTTGCAAATTTTATATTGTCATGTTATATTTTTGAACTCTGAGAGATAATATTATGAAACTTAAAATTTACGGATGAATATAAGTCTAGTTGAAAACAGTGAAAATATTTATCTAATTTAGAAAAATAGTTATTTTTGCAAATTTTAACTAAATATTTTAAGAATTTTCACAAAATACCTTTAAAAAATCTTGTTTTGCAGATAATATCTGCCTATTGTTAACTTTCGCTATTAACTTATACCGCTAACTTATGTATTGAATCTTAATTTGTGAAAGGCGTGTAATCAATTCTAAAATAATACATGTATAAAAAAATAACTAATGTAAAATTGTATTTTTAAATAAAATTTTCAAATAAAACTAGTTTTGACTAACCGAAATTGTATTGGTATCGGTTTCAAAAAAATATTTGCCAAAAAGTTGGTTTTGATTTCGGCACGAACTTGAGTACCCAAAATTTTGGTTTAGGGGTCATCCATAAATGATGTCAGTGTTTTTTCTCAATTTTTTGACTTCCCCTCCCCCCTTTGTCAAACTGTCAATTTTTGGCCAACCCCCTGTTATATATGACGTCAGTTTTTGCGTACACTCCCCCTAAAAAACAATTAAAATGCTTGAAAACCATTGATTTTTTTCCTGACTAAATTATACATTTATATAATAGTAGATCTCATCAAATTATATTATATAATAGTCGAGATCTCATTAAATAATCAACTAAACAAATAGTATTAAATATCTTTAATATAACCTTCCCATGGGTTGTTGAAAAGATCATCGATTGAAACAATAGATAGTGAATGCTCTCCGCGCACTAAAAGAATATCGCATTCTTGAGTTGCGATAAAATTCGTTGCTTCAACTTCATTTTCATCTAACCATTCAGCAGTTTCCGAACTCTTCTGCAAGGCGATGACTGCTAAAAATTCTGTCTGACGCTTGGCAGCGATACGAACAGGTTGGACCCTTTTGATTAGAGGGAATGTAATAGCAGAAGAATGGATAGAAGCGTGCTTTTTCAACATAGCTTGAGAGGCAAAGTAGATATTGCAATTTTTTACAGATTCTATCAGCTAGACTAGACTGAATTGATGGACAAAACGCATCAAACGGCAAAATTGGAAATCCTTTGGCAGTACGATGAAGAATACTTTCAATGTTTGAGGCGATGAGCATAAAGACGGAGGATAGAAACAATTCTTTTGCTCCTTCTGAGACGTCTACTGCTTTGAGCCAGTCTCTCGTTTGGTTGACAGGGACAGGTGGCGGAAGAAATCTTGCTCTAATTAGAGTAAATTAAGTGCTTCTAATAGTCCGACAACAAGAACGATTTTCACATTTTACAATTTGAGTAAAATATTGACTTGTACAAAGATGATCGGCAATCCAACGTTTATCTTGTAATAAAAGACTCCTTGACTCTAGCTCTGATTTGTCTGGATCAATATACTCTGCAATGGTTGGATAACCGTCAATTTGTAGATGAGACCAAAGATCAGCCAAAGCCTGTCCAGCAAAACCAAAGTTCTGTTTTTCTAAATTTTCATCCATTGTCCTGCCTGATTTAAAGAGATATGTTGGTTATTATAGGTTAATAATTATATTAATATTTTTACAAATTGACCTTTGTCAATGTAATTACCTTGAGAATCAAGATGAGTTCCGTAACGTTCGTGCGGAAGAATCACCCCAGATAATTCTTTACTTAGAGGTGCCATTCGTCGCTCAGCTCTGTTGAATGCACTGCGTCCTGGATTTATCATGATGAAAAGAGCTTCAAGGTTATTTTTTAAGAAATGGTGAATCCCAATTTCAATTACTTTCTGGTATCTTGGATTTTCGTCGGGTCCTGACGCTAAACACAACGATAGGCTTGACGCTAAACACAACGATAGGCTTAACCATATTAGTTTGAGGATCTCTGGTAATAGAGTCGAAGTCTTTGATATCCAAGAGCCGCTGAAAGTCTAATCCAATAGCGAAGGCGGTCAAGAATGCGTGTTTTCCTGATCGATCAGCAATGTATGTAGGTCAAGAATACATAACAGCATCTGTTTTTCCGAGACCATCTTTTTTGATTGAATTTCCAGCGTATACAGATGGTATAAGCTTGTGTTTAGCAGCCACGACCCAGTCGTGGTCCGGGAGATTTATCCGGTACTCCAAATGCATCAACAGCGGCATCTATTTTTTAGCTCCTGTGATTCCAATTGGCACCCTAGCCTTGTCGTCTTGGCTAATGAAACACACTTCATCTGGCCCTAAAATAAAACAAACTTTATAGTTGAACTGCACATATTTTATAGTTGAACTGCAAAAGAGTCTCACATATTAAATAAGAATCATTTCTAAGAGAAATGATTCTTATTTAATATGTTTTAAATAAGAATCATTCTGAGGACTGATCAATCTAACAGGGACTGATTTAACGTGCCTTTTGCCTTCTAGTGTTCCGTAACTTCTCGGAAGTAGACGAGTATAGAGGGCGCTCTTGCTGATTGCAAATTCAATTTTGTATATCTCGGATGTCAATTCGTCGAGGGTTTTAATGCTCTAAATAATAAAGAAATATATTTGGATATAAATAACATTTTTACAGAAAACGGGATTTATTTTGTAAATTATATTTAAATTAAATCTTGAAATTAATTGTTAACATTTCAAGAATATTTTCAATAGTGCAAGTACTAATTAAGTACTTGCACTATTACAAATACAAAATTAGCAAACGTAGCTAAGCTATCATTACCTGAAGAACCTCTGACCAACGTCTTTCATCAGCGGATGAACCATGGAGAGCAATATCCATAATCGCCTTCAAAAGAAGAGGTTGATCTACTTCTAATGATGGTCGACCAGGTTTCTTTCTGATTTTTAGTTGTTCTTTGACTTCTGGATGCTCCGAGCAGATTTCCTCCATTCTAGCTTTTTTCAGTTCTCTAGTTTTCTTCTGTTGAGCTTGATCATACTTTTTTTTGGCCAGTTCTTTACATAGATGAGCTAGTTTCTTCTTTTTCAAATCATCCTTTTCAGCTTCAGCAATGAATCCACTTCTCTTTCTAGTCTTCAGTCCAGCAACTTCACAATTTAAAGCTGCAATCTCAGAATTGAGTCAATCTTGAGCCACTGTTCTTCCTTTTTTTTGATTTTTCGTGATCAACAAACTTAAAGTTAATGCACTTTGTAGATCAATGCACTCTTGATTCAAGATTTACCAGTTTCTCTTCTTTTAATGAATTCCATATACTGTGAACTTCTTTCTGGATATTAGCCCTTTTTTTATCGGGATGAGCATTTCCATACGAGACCATCAATAAGTTAAGTAATGCGGTTTTATCCATATTTTAATATTGATTTATTAGTATTGTTTACATCACAATCAGAGTAATGATTTTGCTCATCGTTAGCTCAAGCTTTTTAAAAGAGTTGTTTCAACCCGCAAGGAAGAAATTAGCGTTTTGAATTTTCAATAGACTTTATGTGTTTGCATTGCATCACGTTTTACAATCAACTTGAGAGCAATTAGAGTTTCATATTTGAAATAACGACAATTTAATTTCAAAAAATGACAAGTTTATGAGTTTACTTTTATGAGTTTATTTTGAAACACATTTTATAGTCCGCTAGGGAGCGAATAACGATTGTGAATTTTAAATACAAATAGTTATTATTTCTAACATAATTTGATTCGCAGTCAAATGGTAATATATTAATAAAACGATTGTAATTTTTATTTTACGTTAGTAGATGTTATTTATTTAATGTCTCTGGGAAACTTATTATATTAATTTACAATATTATATTATAAATAATTTAATAAAATATAATATCAAATTCCTCGCATTTAACATTAATTTTCCCACAAACAAAACATCATTTCTATATCATTTAGTAGATGTAAATACCGTTAAAATCTGCTCATTAAAATGAAAAAATAATTTAAATTGACATCATTTTGGCCTTAACACCCCCCTCACCATTGTCAATTAGTGTAAAACTTTCCAGCACTCCCTGCCCCCCTATATTTACTGACATCATTTATGGATGACCCCTTATTTTTCGACTTATTTTCTGATTCGGTCAATCACTAGTTTTTATAGCACTTTTAACTTATTATTAGTTATATATAAATTTATTTTAACCCAATGTAAGAATATTTACAAGTTAAAAAAAAATAAGAAAGTGTTTTCTAGTGCAAATTTTGAAGTTTTTTTAATTTGAAGGGGAATTTTATTTTTATAAAGTGCCTTTTCCATCTTTTTATCTTGTATTAAATTATAGAAACCTGACGTATGACAACAGCCTGGTTCCTGGTTATCGGAAATAAAAGAGTGTTGAAATAATTGGTTATTCAGTTGTGAATTGATAATGTTGATTTAATCTTAAGAACAATCAACATTATTAATTTTACAAATTTTTATTATTATAATTTTTCATAAACTTTTCCAAATTTTTATATTATATTGTAACTAAAAGTTATAAATTTTTAGTATTATATTTTTAATTTAATGTTTTTTTTTATAACTATAATTTATTAATTGTAATGAAGCAATTGCTTGCACTATTAAATAATGTACTGAGTGGTATCTATGCTTAGAGTCAAGTTCTTTAACAAACTTAAAAATAATTTAAATACCAAAAACTATTAAATACAAAAAACGGTTGTCATCATCAAGTTCTCTAAACCTATCATTCACTATTATTTAATATCTTCGAAGTAACTTTTCTTTTGTTGAGTCTTACCTTTTGCAAAGTTCCCCAGGTCTATTTTTTCTTTGTGAGACTAATTTGAATTTTTCCTTCTCACCTTTTGAACTTAGTGCTAATGAATATCTTCTTTTAATTCGTAACGACTCCAATAGTCACATACTTGACCTGAGCATTTACTTTCGTTAGAATTCACCCAATAGTCGGGAAACTAGGTTTGAATCCACAGACTATTCTTTTATGTGCTCTTGTTTAGCACCACTTTACTTTATCACCGTTCTCTTTATTCAATTTTGCTCCTCTTTATCTTAAGACTCTACTCTTTTTGATGTTACTTCTAATCAAGTTTTTTCGTGGTGACCCATGGGTAGAAATCTTTGGTCTTTCTGCTGACAACGTGCTTCTTACGTAACTTTTACGTAACTTTTACGTAAAAGTTACTATCTTACGTAACTTTACGTAACTTTTACGTAACTTTATGTAACTTTTACGTAACTTTACGTAACTTTTACGTAACTTTATGTAACTTTTACGTAACTTTACGTAACTTTTAAGCAACTTTACGTAACTTTTACGTAACTTTACGTAACTTTACGTAGCTTTTACGTAACTTTACGTAACTTTTACGTAACTTTACGTAACTTTTACGTAACTTTACGTAACTTTTACGTAACTTTACGTAACTTTTACGTAACTTTTACGTAACTTTTACGAAACTTTTTGTAACTTTTACGTAACTTTACGTAACTTTTACGTAACTTTACGTAACTTTTACGTAACTTTACGTAACTTTACGTAACTTTACGTAACTTTAACGTAACTTTACTAAACATGACTTTAGATTCAAGGTGGTATGAAATCTTTAATTCCCTCTTGACAAATCAAAGTTAAGCCTCACTCACCTCCACAGTTTTCCTCAAATTGTGCTGCTGCAATTTCCAATCGAAACCATTACTTTCCTATCTATTAACAAAATTATTCTCCAGAAAACAGACGTCTGTTTAATATTGCTAGAAACCATGGTATAAATGTTTTGTCTGATGTAAAAGCCCGTTTTTCTCAGGTCATAAAATCTCGTATTTCATCTCAAAAAATAGGCTCTTGTGACTTCTGAAAAATCTTTAACAGTATCAATAATAAAGGAAAATCTGTTATTTCACCACTCTTGAATGGTTCAGATTTTGTCACCTCACCTAAAGACAAAGCTGAATTGTTTGCTAAAAACTTTTTATCAATATCATTTCTTGATTCTTCTAGTTGCGTCCTTCCTGATATAGCTGACAAACAGGTTTATCCATTGATATTGTATCTAAAGTGATTTTCTGCTTATACTCTTTTACAGCGCGTAGTCCGGACAACATACCTGTTGTAGACTTGCAGAAGTATTTTCCTGAGCGAGTGCTTATCAGTGTCTTGTTTTCCAGCGCCATCTGTTATCCCTATTTTCAAAAACACTGGAGAGAGATCTGACTCGTCTAACTAACGTCAAATTAGTCTTTTTCCTATCATAAGCAAGGTTTTTGAGTCTTTAATTAACAGAAACTTAATCTCTTATTATGAATCTATTAACTTACTTTCTGATCACCAGTATGGACTTTGATCTTCTTGTTCTACATCTGGTTCTCGCCTTGGCCCGATACTCTTTTTAATTTACATTAGTAATCTTGCAGATAATCTCACATTTAAGGTGGCATAGTTTGCTGATAATACTACCATTTATTCTTGTCTTGATAAGAAGCCAACACTCTCTTATTGCCTAGAGGAAGCGTTTGAGCTTGAAAAAGATCTCAATTCTGCTACAGCATGAGGCTTACAATGGCTGGTAAACTTTAATTCAGATAAAACTCAATTTTTTTCAGCCAATTGTTATCGTAATAACCTATATATTCCTATAACTATAAACGGTAATTTATTTGATGAGTTATATACCCTTCATCTTCTAAAATTAACTCTTACTTCCGATTGTTCTTGGAAACATTATGTCAAATCAATTGCAAAATTAGAATCTGTTAAGATTCCATCTCTTTATCGTGCGAACCGCTTTCTTACTCAGGATTTTATTCTTTACCTCTATAAATCTCAAATCCGTTCTTTATGAATTACTGTTGTCATTTCTGGAGCGGATATTTTGATAATGCTCTTTCTTTTTTAGACAAGGTGCAAAACTACATTGTAAACATAGTTGGACCTGCTCATTAAGCCATTATCACATCGTTATTATCTCCAACCATTATCACATTGTCGTAAAGTTGCTTCTCTTTCTCTTTTCCATAAATACTATAATGGTCACTGCTCTAAAGAGCTAGCGTCCCTTGTTCCGCGTACTAAAATTCATTCTCGTGTTATTCGTCATTCAATTACGTCTCTTCTTTTTACTGTGACTGTTTCTAAGTGCTCCAAAATTTCTTATTCGTCTAGTTTTTTTCCTCGAACATCAGTTCTTTGGAATTCTCTTCCTTCATATTGCTTTCCTGATTCTTATTAGATTTTGAAAAATTTTAAGTCAGCTGTCAAACGTTATCTTGCTCTATAAACTTTACCTTTTTTCTTCGAGTAACTTATAACTCTAATTGTGGTTACTAGCAGCCTTGTTGGAAGCAAAGCTGCTGAAAAAAAATTTACGTATTAAAAGAATGTGTAATTGCTTTTTCAAATCCATTAACTTTATTGTTTAACAAATCAATTAACGAAGGTGTAGTACTTAATTCATGGAAGAAAGCAAACATAATGCCGTTTTTTTAAAAAAGGCGGTAGAAATAAAGTTTCAAATTATAGGCCAGTTTCCTTGATTTCAATTCTTTGTAAGATTTCAAAATGTTTTATATTTAACGAACTCTTTCATTCTTTGAAGGCATACAATTCATTATTTTATAATTAGCATGGTTTTACAAAAGGTGAAAGTTGCACAACTAATCTCCTATAGTACATGGATACAGTAACGACAGGTGTTACAAACGGAAAATCATATGATATTCTTTATAATGGTTTCAAAAAAGCTTTTTACAAGTTTTACATAGGAGGTTAGCACTAAAACTTGAAGCTTATGGCATTACATCTAAATCATTGAAGTGGATAAATTTTTTTTACTAAAAGGAGTCAAAGAATTGTACTTGGAGAGTACAACTCTATGATTTGGAATGTATAATCATGGGTGAACATAGTAAGCGGTGTACCACAAAGATCTGTTCTCAGTCCATTCTTATTCTTAATGTACATTAATGATCTTATAAGTCAACTTACAAGCCAATTGTTAATGTATGCAGGTGATTGTAAAGTAATAGCTGAAGTTTACAATAAAGCGGATGCATATGCTTTACAAAATGACATTGCTGTATTAGAAAAATGGGTACTAAACTGGTTAATGCAATTCAATTTTGAAAAATATAAAATCAGGCATATTGGTATCAAAATAAAAGTTATAAATATTTTATGACTAACAATAATATAAAGCAAAACTTAATTAATACTAAATTGAAAAAGGATTTAGGCGCATTAATTTCAAATGCCTTAAAATGGGAACTACAAAACATAATTGCATCATATATTGCAAACGATAAATTTTGTATAATATGCAAATCATTCAAGTATAAAGATAGTGAGCTAATAAAGTTGCGTCTTTGTATTTATTTATTTTTTTTTATTGTATTTTTTGTATTGTATTTCATTTATTTTACAACCGCATTTAGAATTTGCAAAACAGGTATGGAGTCCTTATTTTGAAAAAGATATAAATATGTTAAAAAATATTTAAAAACGAGTTACAAAATCTGGACCTAAACTTCATCATCTGTCATACAAAGACTAACAAAAATGAAATTGACATCTTTAAAACAACGAAGAATATGAAGAGATCTCATACAAATGTACAAATGGTATTATGATATAGAGAAAAAAACTTGGAAAATACCCCCTCAACATTCGTGCTCTTTCTTCAGCTTTCTTCAACATTCGTGCTCTTTTTCAGGTCCGTCTTCAAATATTCCAGGTAACAAACATCATTTATTCACCGATAAGAAATATTTATATCGAAGTCGTGAGGGATCTGTGAACTTTCTTACAAATTGCAAAGTCAAATTCTGGAACAAATAATCAATTAAAACAGTGGAAGTTAAAAATCTCAACTTATTTAAAGCTAAACTAGACTTAATCGAGTATATTTAACTTTCTTGTTTTGTCTGTAAAAGCTTTAATATGGCGTTAGATCTCAACAGTATTGTATATTATTATTATTATTATTTCAATTATCTTTATTATTACTATTATTATACATTTTTATTTTTATGTTATAAAGTTTATTATTGTTATTACATATTGTTAAAATTAGCATTATAACTATTTTAATTAGATATTATTAACGCTAGTAGGTTTTACTTTATATTAGCAAATTTACTATTTGTAAACATCTTTGAATGTAAAATCTTAATACAGAAATAAATGATGATTGATTGATTAAATAATTTTTAGTGAGTTGGAAAAATGTATTGACTTTGATTTCACTGTAAATGTTTTGCTGCTGCAGAACGTTAAGAATCAATCAATGCATTAGAAACAGGTTCTTCACTAAATTTTAGATGTCACACTGTTTCTGGTCGAAAGAGGTTTGCAATTAGTAAATGGAACAAATTGCATGACAAAATTCCAGAGCATCAAAACAACAGCAACCATAAATATCTTAATATTAAATAGCGGCAATTGGAAAAATGTATTGACTTTGATTTCACTGTAAATGTTTTGCTGCTACAGAACGTTAAGAATCAATCATTGCATTAGAAACAGGTTCTTCACCAAATTTTAAATGTCACTCTGTTTCTGGCCGAACGAGGTTTGCAATTTAGAAGAACAAGTGATTAAATTGGCGTTACAACAAATAGCAATTTTTCGCTATTTTAAAATTGATGAGCCATTATGATTCTGTCTTGAGAGAACATCTGAACAAAGTTATGAAGTCGCAGAAGTTAAAGAGTAGACAACAAGTAAATTACCTTTGACCAAAAATTCAAAATGAGTTTATAGAGCGTTGTATCAAAAAAGTATTAAACGTTATTCTAAGTGAACGAGAAGTAGGAAAATATTATTCAACACTTGTTGATGCAACCCCTGATTTAACACATATAGAACCAACTGTATTTATATTGCGTTATGTTTATTTAAATTAAAAAAACAATTTCTAAAAAGTTCAAGAGCGATTTTTAGAGTTTGTTATCTTCAATCGGAAAACGGGAAAAGCTATGACTGAATTAATTTGCAGTGTTACTAAAATACAATATACCAATAATAGATTGTCGTGGTCAAGGTTATGACAACGGCAGCAACATGAGCGGCCTGTAAAAAGAAGCTCAAATAGAGATTATTTTAGAGAACCCATTGGCAGTTTATTCTCCATGTGCTTGTCATAGCTTAAATCTGTGTGGTGTTCATGCCAAGAAGGACTGTGCAGAGATTTTAAACTTCTTTGGTGTTGTGCAAAAGAGTTATAACTTAATCAGCTCTAGCCTGCAAAGATGGCAAATTTTAAAAGAAAACATTGGATGCTCTTTGCGAAAAATGTCAGATACGAGTTGGTCAACTAGGATCGACAGTGTAAAACCTTTTGTAGAACATATTCCTGGTTTAAAGAGTGCTAATAATGATTATCAAAGAGCAAAATGCTAAATCTTACTGCCGTGACTCGATCAAATATTAAACGCAATTAAATGTTATTAATTTTACTATTTCTATTAAATACAATTATTTATTTTGAACATATAAAATTCCAAGTTTAAAAAAAAACCCTGAAAATGTTCTTATTTTATAAAAACATATTTGTTTGTAAAACTCTATTAAAGATGGAGATTTTATTAATATTTTCTATTTTAATTTACATTCTCTTCTTTTATATATTTTAAGTAAATGACTAACAATATCAATATTAAAGAAAAGGCCATTTAATTAAAAGGCTTTTTATTAAAAATATTTTGCTAAACAATCTAAGAACTGAAACTTGTTATAAATATATATGGATTCGTTGACCAACCTAACTAATTAAAGACACATCATAGACTTTAAGTTTGATAAATTCATGTTTCGTTTTCAATACAGATATGTAAATAAAAGTAAATAAAAGGGCCCACGAAATTTTTTACCCCGGGGCCTGGCTTGGCTCTCTAAGGTCCTGTATACATTGGCAATATAAATGAAAAAATTAGCTTATTGCAACAGCAAAGGTTATTAAATGTTATTAATTACACGTGTAATTAATTTTTTTAACAACCTTTTTCTGTTTTTTTTTCTTTGACTTTTTTCATAAGTTTTTTAGAACGATAAAATAATAGTGAAATATTTTTTTATGATTCCTGTAAATGAATAACATCTCTCTGCGAAAAACTGTCAGTATATTCATTAGGTAAAAAGTCCTTGTATATGAGGCAATGTTTTTGTCGCAGCTTCAAAATTTATTGACATTTTTTCATTGTTTTGTCAGAAAACAATATTAATTTGTTACTACTTTTTTTACAAGTTACATAAATTATTACGTTTCCCAAGATGATGCAGTATAATCAAAACAGTATATTAAAACTGAATTATGCCTATTTTATTTATTGGGCAAGAAATAGTAAAACTTATATTATCATTTAAAATAATACGCTGAAAGGTAATCGGGTTGTTAAAGCAAAATAAGTCAAATCAAACTTTTTCTGAATTCTATTTTTTAATTTGCTCAAAACAGCTTGAAGCCTGCATTCTCTTCTCTCCGTTGCTCTAAACGGAGCTTTTATCTAAAACTTCATTACAATATTTCTAAGAAATGACGAAAACGTTATTTATGTTCGTTTGAATAAAGCTAATACTAAAATAAAGCATTTATGTTTTTAACTAATACTGAAACAAAATTATGTTTTTAGAGTACTTCTCTAATAAACTAACGTTTTTACTTATAAAGCCAACAATATTGCTATGCTTATCTGGCTAGGGGTTAGAACTACAGAAATAGTCAGGCTAATGAGGAAACATCTTCTGATAGTTACCAATGTAACTTGTATAAATTTCCACTTTTTAAACTATAATGTAAGTACACAATTTTGAGATTTAAGGGTGTCTGACAAGGGGTTGCCACCTTAATAAGTGTTTGGCAATGAATGACATGGTTGCTAGTAATACTCCAAAGAAATTTATAAGGAAATCACGCTTTACAATTTGAATAATTTTAGCCAGTATTTTAAACACTTATGATACTTGTTACCAACCAAAGCCGCCATGGTGACGATCTAGCCGCCTTGATCTAAATTACATAGTTGATCATTGTCCCTACTTGTGTTTGAAACATACAATGAGAAGTTTTCAGCCTTTATAAAATAATGTGGGTCTGGCAGCCACGGATTCTTAGAATAATATGTCAAAAACGCGATTTATTTTTTAGCGATCTAAATATGTAAGCTGAGAGTTTAGTTACATTGCATTATTAGAAGAACGCATTACGCTTTTCCCTTACGCCGCGACATCTTGTAAGAAGGCTAAAAATTTGTTAGATATGTTAAATATTTACTTTTCAATTTTTCCAGAATCTCAAATAAGCAAAGTAAGTTACAAACTGAATTAAACAAAACTTACAAAGTAAATTAAACAAAGTAAAACTTGACACAGCATCAAATAGTTTTATAAAACAAAATTTTTATCGTAAGGTTAGTTTTTTAGTCTAAATTATATTATTTCGAGTAAATAACTATTTCTTGTCACCTATCATTTGGCTTTTCTTCGCTGTTTAAAGAAAAATAAAGCGTTTGGTATATAGTTTGGTTGTTCTTTGCTCATGAAAAAAAGAAGGGGTTTGGTATATACTGTTAAATAAAAAAAAGGAGGCTTTTGGTATATAATGTTGAAAGAAAAAAAGGAGGGGTTTGGTATATGTTGTTGAAAGAAAAAAAGGAGGGGTTTGGTTTGTAGTTTGGTGTATCTATTATTTTGAAGTCAATATGATTGTTTTTTTTTTTTTTTTGGACACATTATTCTATATCAACTTATTTACAAAAAAGTGTTACAATAAAGTTTTGATTCAGTTGCATACAAATTTCCTTTTTTGCTTATGTTTAAGGTATTTTACACTTTAATTCTACCAACTTAAACTAAAGAAAAGTTTTCAAGTACTTTGGGTATGAAAAATCACAGACATGTCATATATTAATTTAAAAAAAAAGGCACACAAATCATATTTATCCGTGCCTGTGATTTTCCATGCAGTTGTTCAAAATCTAATGCATCCAGATTTATTTGAAAGCATTAAAAAAAAGGATAAGTATAACATAATAGCCATTTTTTTTTTGTTACAATGAAACAAAAAAAATCACTAATTACAATTAAAACTATCTGTACCTTACTTACAAAATATTCTTTCTTTAGAGAGAAAGACATAAAACATTATTTATTTAAATAAGTTTATTTTCGTAAATATTTACTGATTAAGAAGAACTTTTATTAATTTATAAAACTTGAAATTGAAAATGGCTCTAAACTTTCATGCCCTAACTATAGACATATTTCTTTTAAAACTTATATTTTTGAAAGTGTACTCTTTTCTAAACTCATCTAACTGTTTAAATGATTTTCAATTTGGTTTTAAATCGAAACATTCTACGAGAGGACATCTGTTGGACGTGTCTTATAGACGTCAACGTCTTCACGATGTCTTATAGATATCAACGTCTTCACGATGTCATTTAGAGGTCACAAGTCCGTAGGACGTAGTAATAGCAAAAGTTCAAATTATCATTATTAATTTGTTTTTTGCTCTAATTTATTTGCAATTGTTAAAACTTATACTAGATTTTGGCTATATGACATAATATCGATACTGGTATCGATGTTTATACCTTTCTGATACGAGTATAAATATTGGCATAAAAATATATTTCTATTAATGATGTTGGTATAAATTGCCCAAATAGTGCAGTTTTTGTCATGATGATAAACTGCAAATTTTTTTTTTTAATGAAAACACACTTAGGGTAATTTAGGGCTAAAAGGTACGCGAAGCTAATCCAAACATTTAGTTTTTTTTTACCTATGTTATGTATTATTAAAAAATTAAGTATTAAATTCTTCTTAACTTGTTCTATGTAAATATTCGTGTAATGACAATACATGATATCCATTTTTTTTAAACCACGACAAATTTGAAAAATGCTTTTCGCATAACGGTTGCTTTTTCGTATGGATGTACTCTATGGATGCCCCCAAAGAGAAAAAATTCGCTTAGCTTTATTTATTTTATGCTTCAATATTTATCTTGCCAAAACAGTTGTTTCAATAAAATTCGTCAGATTATAGTTTGCGACGAAACGCAATTAATGTTTCGTCAGTGCTTTCAAATAAAAATAAAAATTTACGCGTGAAACTAAAAAATTTTGTTGCTAATCATCCCAAAATTGAAAACATGTTTGATAATATAGTAAAAAGCACACTAAATATTTTTTTAAATTTCATATGCATAAAAGGTTGAAATTTCAATAACTTAACCCACTGAATAAAATGAGCACTTAAAAGAACTCTTTATTTAATTTTCCCAGAGGTCTCCTAAGAGCTCCTCTCAGAGGTATTCTACGAGACAGTCCGTCGAGAACTCTTTTAGAAGAGCGCCAAAGAACGTTTTAAAAAGAGTCTTATAGAGCTCTACCAAGAGTTTTATTTTAACATGTGAGCATTCTGCATAATGAAATAATTAACTTTTTTTGTTTAAATGCTTGGCATCACAGTTCACGAATCTACACTTTCATATTTATAATAAGCAACAACTTATTATAAGTATTTTATATTTAAAAAAAACAACACGGAAAACCCAGCCTTAAGAAAAGTTTATGACAAGCCTTTAAGACACCCTTAAAGAGATGTCTGCACCAAATATTAGGGTCCTTAAACGTCTGACAATAAAGCCGCAAAAAAAAAAAAAGTTAAAAAAAGCCAAACGTTACTACCGAGTTATAAAACGTGGTTGTTTTTTAATTTCTATTTTTAAACAGCTAGGACCAAATGCAGAATTCCAATCTGTACTAAATGCTCAAAAATGCTCAAGTAATCCATACCAACCAGTCAATACTGAACATATTCAACTTATGCATAATGGTTCATGCCATTGGTTTCTTACATTTTGCTCTAATGGAAGAGTCAATATTTGAAATGTGTTCAGTATTTATATAAAAACAATGTTAATAGTAATGAAGACTTACTTATAACTTTTCTGTCAGTACAAAAACAAACAGACGATTTTAGTTGTGGATTATTTCCTGTTGCCTTTGCAGTCGAATTATTAGCAGGTAAATTACCAATGGAAACGAATTTTGATGTATTGAAAATGCGGGGACACTTGTTATCATGTTTAAAGTCTCAGCATCTTTTACCTTTTCCTCAAAAGAATTTTTTTTGTGTATAAATATTCTATTCAAACACAATAATTACAACTGTATAACTTTATAAATAGTAAATAATTACTTTTATCTATTAATTATTTTTTTGTACCAAAACCGCAGGCCAAGAAGTTTGGGTTGATATGGACTCAGATACAATATAGAAATTTGTTAAATCGATGCCATGTCAACTTGCAGAAGTCATAAAAGCTAAAGGCGGTCCAACTCCATATTAAAAAGTCATAAAAATATTTTCTCGGAGAAGTCTTAATCTTTAAAATTTTGTTCGGATACTTATTTAATGCTAAAAATTGGCATAGTTTAAATGTATCTTAATTTTTTATCAATTAAATATTACTATTGATATTTTTTTTTGCATATTAAATTCGTAATTAAATTTTCTTTCAGAATAATCATTTTTTTATTTTTATAAAGTTATTTTCTTCTGAAATAACCTGACAAAGTTTATTTTCCATAATAACATGTTATATAAATTTCCTCAACTTTATTTTTATAAGCATTTTATAATACTTTGTTATATCGAAATTGTATAATCAATTTCATTTACTTTGCAATAAAGAATAGTGAGTTGTAAATGTAAACTTCACTTCAACATCGTTTTAACAAGAAAAGCACAAGATTTAGATTCTAAAAAAGAAGCCAAAAGGCTAATTAATATAAGGTCAAATTTGACAAAATTGTGTTCGACAGTTTGCATTGTTTACAGTTTCCTGGCAACTGTCTTTTTCAGAGCATTTGGAATTTTTTGCTGTTGTGTTACTACTACCTGTAACAAATATATCTCTTCATTCTTTGTGAGGGTGCTATCAAAGTTTTTCATCAGTGCAACTTCTCGCTCTGCACAATTATAAACCATTCTCAACGACATAGATAATTCACTCAACAATATAATCCACTCAAAGGCTCCACATGTTTAGATCTTGTCAAAAATACTTTTGCAATGCCAAGAATTTCAAAGAGACAACAAAATGATGAATTAACAAAATTAGCAAAGTGCTTATCTTTAACTTTTGTGAATTGAGATATAAAAAAAAATTAAACGAAATCAAAAATATTTGAACTTTTATTTTTTAATCTGCTTAAAGTTGAGATTTTTTTTATTTTTATTTATTTTTCATTATTTGAATATATTTTTATAAATTCTTTTTTTATAATATTTATCTATATTTTTTTACATTTTGGAAAAAGTAATCTGAAGATGGAATATTTATTAATTTAATATTTATATAAAAATTATATAAATATAATTAAAAAGTTATAAAATATTTTAATTATATTTAGCAAGGTAAAATTAGCAAGATAAAATTAGCTCCTTTAACCGTTTGCAGCTGGTGATACAACAGTCAAAGGAGCTGTGAACTAGAAACACTTATAAATAATGACATCAGATGCAAATATAGCTTGATGCTATTCTGGTTTTGTTTAAAAATACAAAATTGATTTCAAAATAGACTTATCTTGATCATATATATTACACAGGCCATCTACCGTACACAATGGAGTAATCCAAATTACATGAAATGAATACCGCGAAAGTATATTATTGTGAGTTCCAACAACTCCCACTCAGTGTAGTTAAGGCAATTTACAAATTATTCGAATTTCTTTATTTGGAATCACCATGGTTTCATCAGCGTATTATGTCCAAACAAGAGCTTTAAATGATATAATTTTTTTTGCTTCAGGTTTTTATTAATATTTAATGAAATTATTCTTTTTTCTTTTATACAGTTTTCAATCTTATTACTACCCGTAATAGTGAATCTAAAGAACACCATTTTGGAGTCTTTAGATTAATTCCGCTTATCGGTGTTAACGTGAATTTAGTTAAAATCTTTTGAAAAAGTTCCTTAATTTACTACTGATCCTAATCAGTTTCGACGTATATTAACTATAAATAGTTGTCAAAACACAATATTTCTATCAATTTTCACAAAAAATACTAGAATTCCGACCAAGGAAGAGCTTATAACTAAGAAAAACTGCCAGTAAACGATCAGAACAGATCATATTGTTAAACTATAATGTTCCTTTCACCTAAAAAACGTATTCATTTAAAATATTTTTAATTTGGACAAGCAATGTGATTTTAAGAAGATTTTTTTTTAAAAAAAAGAATCTTCGGTCTGGATTTTTTCGCTATAAACATTTATATTTTATGATACCGCAAAATTTATAATTTTTACTTTCTTTTTGTCTTTTCATAATTCACAGACCTGATCATTTAACGGAAACATTTTGTAGTCAACAAAATATCATACAGCCGCTATAATATTTTAAAACTGCCTTAACTACACTGAGCAATAGTCATCTCTAAGCTAATTCATGTCGAGTTGACACTGAAAAAATGAAATACTTTCATTACAATCGTTAAATTTGAGAGCATCATCCATGACTTCAAAAAGGGTTTGATTGTCATACTTCCAGTTTTGTTTGAATCTATTCAACTGTGAAATGGCTGGATAAGTAAATGACATGTCAAAAACAGCAACAATTTTTTTTTCATGCAACGATTTTCATAATATGATGACGACAAGCAAAATTTAGAAGATTGCAGCCAATTTTCAACTTAATACAAGTATAGGCACCCAAACGTACACTAGTGTTGCTTCTGGCGGTATCAAACAACAACGCTTGTACACGATTTTCAACGCACTATTCCTAACAACCCAGCGCTGTCTTCACCATCTCTTAATCTGTTAATAATAGATGCAAAGAAGTTTGATAATACCTGTCGATAGAATAATTACAGGCAATCTGCTGACTTTATCAGTTCCAGTCTACTCCAGTAAAAAGTTTTCCTATCTCAGTGAACCATTAGTGGCATGTCCGGGTTGAAATTCTTCTTGATTTCTGAAGCTATTTGTTTTCTTATGACAATTTGTTGATCTAACTTAATTTTCTTCTGTTGTTTGCTTCTTGTATTGCCAATTTTTTTCTTTTCTATCACATAAAGTCCCTCCTATCCGTCTCTCTTAGTGACAATAAAAATGCATAATTTCTTTGAATGTAATCAAGAGCATGAGCTAAGTCAAAAGGGTTATCAAAGTTGTCTTTGAAATTTCTTTCTTTTTCAATCTGGAAGTTGAATCTACGAGAGCTGGCTTTCTGAACAGACCACCATTTCAATTTTCGTTCTTTTAGAAATAAATTAAAAGCTGCCTTTGTCAGAATTCTGGCCATGCCCCGTTATTCCATAAGTTCTTTAATAATCAGTTTCGAAGCTGCTTTTGTAGACTTTTTCTGTGCTCGCATAATATGTAAATATCTTCGGAGTACATCACCTTTTGAAGAAAGTGTCATTCCGCAAAACTTTTTAATTGGATGTCCTATCAGATATATTATAGTTTCTGTGTTAGTCTTTATATATGGTGGACTTGCAGCTATTCTTATTCTAGCCATTCTTATTTTCTAATTGCTCTGTGTCATAGAAAGCATGAAATTCTGTTATACCAATACTGGTAAAAACAATAAATAAACTAAATAAAATTTGAGTAACTCGATGTGTAATTCGAATTTATAATTCGATAGCCTATTTGCTATTATATTGCTCTTTTTATTGGTACAACAAATTTGATTGGGAATTAGGAATTGTACAAACAAAAAATAAACAATTTAAATACATGTTAAAAAATTAAGTAAAAAAAATATTACACGTACCTAGATCTGCAGTACAGACTAGACTGTTGAAGAAGCTGCCAAATTAAATTAAACTTTAAGTGTACTATCTAAATATTTTTAAAATATCTAATAATCTAATAATATTAACAATATTACAATAATTTGATTTAAATAAATATTTTTATTATTTTGCTATATATATATATATATATATATATATATATATATATATATTTATATTAAGTTATTCATTTTTTAATCGAGTTTCAAAGTTCAAGAGAATTCAATAAATATTTTTACAAGTATAAAATTATTTTTATATTGTATGGCACTTTCTTAGAACTTAATTTTTTCTCTTCTCTTACTTACGTCATACATATTTACGCATAAAACAAGAAGTTAATAAATTGTGTACAAGTTAATAAATTGTGTATTGTGTATTAGTTTTAACGATAGTTTTGTCAATGATTTTTCAAAGTTTCATATTATGCATAATCATTTAATCTTTAATTTCTGAACTTTCCCCTCACGGTTGCTTAAATTACCAAGTTAGGGCAGATTGTGCAGCCCAGTAAACTTAAGGCAACATCTTCTCAAATAAATATAATAATATACTTCTTTCATAACTAATTTTTAGAAGTTTATATTATCTTTCCAATACACAATTGGCTAAGTTGAGCAACTGTGTGGAGCAAGTTAAGCAATAAAAGATTAAATGAAATTGTAAATGAAGCTTGAAAAACTATACTGTTAACAGTAAGCGTGTCTACCGAAAAAAATTTTTTTTTTTTTTTTTGTAGTTATTTAAGTACTCCTAGAAGTCCTTACGGTATTATCACGGAGCAGCTCAGGTATGTAAATCTAAAGCACCGTTCATAAGACCTAGATCGAGTAAAAATTGCTGAACTAGCCTGCTCTACCCCTCTATTGTAAATGCTTTGAACAATAATAACGCATATACATCAGAAGCAACATCCTAGTCAAAATTTAGGTCTCCAAATTTACCATAAGACTAAATACATTAAATAATACCATATATTAATACCATAATAGCGCGATAACGTTAATTCTACAATCGATATGAACCAATGGCATAAAAGTACACCGCCACTTTGACCTAATGGTTTTTTTAGTACTGATGACAGTCAAAAATCACAATCACTTTATCTAATAATTTTTTCAGCTCTGTTTATGTTACAGATAATGATATTGCACCAGCCTTAGATTTGCTGACAAAGCCATATTCTTTTTAATAATATAATGTTTTCTTGCAATTTTGTTGTGTAAACTCTTTTAACGCTTCCATAAATCTATTTTAAATCACTAAATGAATACCTAGTATTATTTTTTTATTGTCACTATTCCTCTTTCCATTCTGATTGAAATGTCAAAAAATATCATACAGGATATCTGGTAAACCGCAATAGCATGCTCCATCTTTAAAAAAGCAAATTTATCTTTAACCACAAAGTTTAGACCTATTTATATGGCGTGCTTTATATGGACGTATTTATATATAGACTTTGAGAAAGCCTTTTATTTTGTGACTCACTTTAAGTTACTGTTCAAACTGCATTTATATGGTATTAAGTACAAATTAAGGCCCTTAAAGTACCGTCAAAGACTAACCGCTATAAATATTAAATCTCTAGAGGATAGACGGCGTAGAGGTGACCTGATCCAATCCTTCAAGATGAAACACGGCCTCAAAAATGTTGAGCTCCAGAGACCAAACCAGTTAACTGCAGCATTAAGTATACTGGGACCTGCATATAACCTCCGAGGGCAGTGTCATCAAGTTCAACGCCAAGCAGTAGCTAACTATACCCAACGAGAATTTTTCTTCACAAATTGCGTCGTACCTGACTGGAATTTACTTCCAAGTTCCATCATATCTGTCGCATCATTAAACAACTTTAAAAAACAACTAGATACATATTTTTCTGAACGTTTATCACAAGAAAAAAAGAACTGAAATTTATCATAGCGGAGTTTTCTTAGTTGCCCTACTTGCAAACGCTTAAACATTTGTTATAAATTACTTATGTTTTTATTTTTATAATTGCTAAACTGGATTACAAACTTTTTAACAAATTGTTTTCAATGTGTTTGTA
Organism: Hydra vulgaris; assembly: GCF_038396675.1. Classification (NCBI taxonomy): domain Eukaryota; kingdom Metazoa; phylum Cnidaria; class Hydrozoa; order Anthoathecata; family Hydridae; genus Hydra; species Hydra vulgaris. The sequence continues at coordinate 1,754,293 of NC_088929.1, read as the reverse complement.
ACGGTAACTCATACTTAAACAAAATTCTTAGAGTGGAATACCTCAAGAGACTGTCTTAAGCTGCACCTTATTTTTAATTTTTATAAACGATGTAACCTCGAGTATCAATGGTGATTGTGGCATTAAGCAAGCGAAGATGGAAACAGCCAGAGCTGAATGGTAGCGCGACTTGGTCCACTACTCCGCAACTCTGCTGCACGCAGACTCTCCATTTGGTAACGGAGTTGCGAAAGTGCTTTTACTAAGAAGTTTTAGTAGCGGACTAAGGTCAAAAAAAGACTAAAGCGCTACTTTGCTACCATTTAAATTCAGAAATACCATTTAATTTTATTCAAATTACAGACTTTTTTTATTTACTCAAAATGAAGTGAATTTTTTTTTTTGAAATACGAGACAACTGCTATTTTCTTATAGTGACAAATTATAAACATTTCAATGTATATATTGCATTGTTTATAATTTGTTACTATTTTAAATTATTTAAATTACTTTACATTATTATGTTCTTTATTATGTTCTTTATTATGTTCTTTACCATCTAAATCTCTTCATATAATATAATGCTCATTCTCGTTACTTTTTACTTCCCGTTTTTCAAAATATTTTCTCTTAACGATAAGGTTCTTTTATTGGTAGTTTTTATTCTCAGAAAAAATTTTTAAGAGTCAAGTCTCAAGATGTTAAAAGTAATCTAAACTAGGAAGCTCTTTGCAAATGTCATACCATACCTGCATTATAAACGGGAGAATGTGTACCAGCGAATTATTTCAAAAACTGTCATCGGATAACTGTTTTCTGTTCCAAAAATTTTTTTTGCAAATTTAAAAGTGTTGTAGTCAATTGAAATTCGGTATTTTAACTAGATTTTTTTAATCATCAGGTTTATGCAACAACTGCATATAATTATTCAAACTATGTTAGTGTCTTTACCCGGCTTGGTTTAGTCGAATAGATAGAACAGAAATAGAAGGAGGATCCTGAACTGGTCAACTTAGCGCCTTTCTTTTTGGAGGAAATTTCTGGAAAGTTGCATTAATGATAACATTCAACCAAAGCACCGTCGTTGTGCAGCTCAGGCAATAGACTTTCTGGCTTGTAATGATACCTAGATGTTGCAAAGTTTAAATTTGAATCCAAGGCCAGCTGCAAAGACTCGTGGTGTATGAAATGTCTAAAATAGGAGGCCTGTAATGCAAATGAGATCAAGACAGCTCTAAGGTTAGCGACACCAGCGACCGCGTTAAATACCTATCCAAAAACATAAGATTCTATATGTATTGCTGCATATGAATAAAATCTAAATTTTCAATAAGCTTTACATTTGAACGGCGTTTCTATTCTTCTATGCATCCTTATTACAAGCTGCCAATTGTCAAATACATCTTTTATGAATATAATAACAGTGAAAGGATAACAGATGGAGTAAAGAGATGCACAATTTGGGACTTTTCGCGCGTAATCATCATCAAAAAATTAGATTTTGCACCAAAATCCAACAATACTCACTAGACGAATGCTGGCAATATCAATGTAAGTCTCAATTTACTCAAAAAAAAAAAAAAAGCAACATTAAGTAAACTTAAATCAAGTGTAAAACACTAAAAAAAGTGTAAAAACAATTTTAAATAATCGTCACTTTACATCATGCCAAATGGATATGAAAAGCTCAACATAGGAGAAGAGGACGGGAAGTTTTTTTCTTTTAAAAATAATTGGCAACTTAACCACTAAAAAATATTTTTATCTACGTGATAGAAACAGTCCTTTACCATTACTCAATGAACATTGATAAAGCTATTGGAGCTATTAAATCAACATAACGTTATAATTGTGTCTTTCGATATTAGGTTTTCTAATCACTCTTTTTTATGCAAGGTATGTTCTCGTAAATACTTAACTTTAAAATCTTTTATCATTAACGATTACCAACTTTTGATAAGAGTCCACAAAGTTTTAACTTGACCTATATTAGAATCTTGTACCTCAGATTGGAATCCCTACCTTTTAAAAGATATACGTTGGATAAAAAAGGTTCAAAAATATTTTACTATATTTTCTGTAAGAATATTGTCCGTAAAAAATTTCGTGTTCCTTATAATGGCTATTCTAGTTTAAATTAATTAATATTACGCCTTAAAGACTCATAACAAAAACTTTAGATCTTTGTTCCGATTTAACCTAAAATCTCACAGGTTAGTAAAGATTCCAAATAGAAGTTACTAAAGTCATAATCAAAAAAAGGTTTCAAATCAAGGGCAGGATTGTCATTAAGTGATAAAAAAAATAAATGATTTTAAAGCTCTAGCACTCTTTTAACAGCAGAGTAAAGATACAACGTGCTTTTTTAACTAGAAATTTCATGCATCCTTCTTGACCAATGTTATTTATCTTGTTGAAGCTGACATCGAATCTTTTGGTTCTGCACCACGACTGCTTTTTAAATCTAAATTTACGAGCGCAGAATTAAATCCCAGCCTATTAGGCTGGAAAATCGGTATTAGAATTTTTCAAAACTTTTAAATGGGTGTAATCGCAATTTTTCCTTTTAAATGGATGCAATGGTTTTAAATGGTTGCAATCGTAATTTTTTAGCAACACACAGCTATAACTTTATTAGCAATACGAAGAAATAACTTTATTAGTAACGCAAAGCTATAACTACACCTTTTCAAGATGTAATTGAGAACTTGGAAGTTGTAATTAAGAAAAGTAAGATGTAATTGAGAAATACAGAAATTAGGTCCGCAGTAGAAATTTAAATTTTATTGAAAGAGGTGGTTTTAAACCAAAAAAATTAACCGATGATCAAATCGAAGAAACACTAACATGGATTGAAAGTGACTGTCCGTTGACATTGCTGGCCATTAAAACAAGGATATTAAGACAATTTAATATTAGCGTCAGCACAACCACAGTTGTCAATTACCTCGAAGATTGACTATTTTCATTTAAAAAAGTGCACAAGAAGCTTACTACAATGAATAGTAATGAAAACAAAACAAAAAAGAGCTGAATATGTTAGGAACATTAACGAACAGATCACAAATGGTCATCAGATAGTTTGGTTGGATGAAACAAATTTTAATTTTTTTTATAGAAAAACGCAAGGATGTGCCAAACAGGGGAAAAGAGCAATAATAAAAATACCTTCTTCAAAGGGCGCAAACATACATTTGATTGCAGCTATATCAACAATAAATGACGTCATGATGGAAACTTTCAGAGGATTATTTAAAACAGATTCTTGTAACGAGTGGATGTTGGCTTTGTTTAACCAGTGGGTTACATCCGCGAATCGTTTAGAGGATTTGGTCGTCGTAACAGACAATGCTCTATGTCACGCTCGTTTGGAAAGGGTGTTTGAAAGTTCACTGGCTCAGTTGTTACGATTAGGACCCTTGCGACCATTACAATTAGCCCAATGTTAAACCCAGTGGAAGCTATCTGGTCAAAAATAAAAATAAACGTTAAAAATGTTATTCGCACTCTACCTGTATTCGGTGCTGGGATTATGGAACAAAGAACGCAGTTTTTAGAAAGAATTGTTACTGTGGCAACAAATACAATAATGGGAGGTGCTTGTACACGCACTGTACAACATACGACTACGCATTACACAACGATTTTAAATATGGAAGACGTCCAAGTTGGTACTTAACTGAATATTGCAATGATTTTTAATGACGTTTAAATTTAAATTTTGAATTTTTATGTAAATAAATTATTTGTGTAATAATTTTTCACAAACGAAAAGAAAGTTTTAATTGACACCCAATAGGATTTTTCCAGTTACCGCCTAAACCTCAAATGCCTTTTTCATGACTTTTTATATTTTATTCATATTATATTATTATTTTCAGCCTTAAATTACAAAGTATATTAGGACTACAAAATTCAAAATACAAAGAACTTTGTATTCTTTATACCCAATTACAACTTTTATCTTCTCAATTACATCTTACGATTACTTATTTACAACTTTCATGTTCTAAATTACATCTTATGTTTCTTAATTACAACTTTCATCTTCTAAATTACAACTTTCAAGTTCTCAATTACTTCTTGAAAAGGTGTAGATGAGCAACGCAAAGCATTAACATTATTAGCAATGCGAAGCAATAACTTTATTAGCATTACCCAGCTATAATTTTAATAGCAATACACTGCTATAAATTTATTAGCATTACACTTATTTGTTATTGTTTTTCTTTTGATGATAATTATTTTGCTGATTCTGAACCATCGAAAATTGTCAGAAATTCATTGGTACATACGGTAGAACTGAACTATTGTTCTCTTTTATAATTTATATTTTAAAACTTCTCTTTTATCAAACAACTGAAAAAAGTATTAACTTTTATAATTATGATTGAGAAATTTCGAGCATAAAAAATTGCTGACGGACATTGAACTAGTTTCTGCACAAATGGTTACTTAGCGTATCTGACGATTTTTTTGGAGTTATCCTTTTTATTTTTACTTTTCTTGGTCTTTTATTGTTTGCAAATTAAACTTTATAGTATTGCAAATGGTAAATTCGCTTTTAACTACAAATTTGTTGTTGTTTTGAAACATTCATATTTGGTTTGCACTCTTCTGTAAACACTTATACTCATTCATTTTTAACCTAAATATTTAAAAAGTTAATTAACTTATATAACATATAATTTCATTATTTTTAAAGGACTGTTCTGGACTATTTTTTGTAATCTGAAATCAGATATGGAATGCTACCTTTTAATTTTTAATTTAGCAACCCAGTGGGCATACGACGTTTGGGGGACGTCTGGACGTCCCCCGGACGACGCGTGCCCACTGGAAAGGTGTATTTAGAAACACCAAAAAGCCTACTTCAGAGAGTAAATGTAAAAAAGAAACTATTTAATTAATGAAAATAAAATCTTCAATACAGTTTTCTATTATTTGTGACGACCCCGTCGCTAAAGAATTTACGAAATTACGTAAAATTACATAAAAAAATTACGAGAAATCTTGTCTAAGAAATTTCATAAAAAAATTTCGAATCATTCTCGTCAAGCATTTTTCGTTAGCAGAGTTTAAATTTTGCAAAATTATCTTAAATTAGTGTTTTAAGTCAATAATTAAAATATTATTACAACAAAAAACAAAAACAAACAGAAATAAAAAACAGTTTTTCTTAAATATTTATTTAAATGAAACATATAAAAGTAAAAATTTGAATAAAATAAATACAATTCTTTTTATTTTTTTATTAACAATGAAACTTTTCTTTATTTGAGAATTCCGATAAAATCGATAAAAAACTGGAACACGAGAATGTGTATGAAAAATTATAGGCAATATTTGTAAAAAAATAAAAAAATCACCGTACAAACTGAAAATATCAGATAGAATACATTGTATAGTATACTAAAATACTTTAAGGTAAGCCTGTGTGTGTGACCACGACCATGTGAACACAGTTCAAACTAATTCATACACCTGATTACAATAAAAAAAGTTCTTTAAAAAATCCTGACATAAGTCCACGCATCAAGATTACATCATAAAAATATTTTTCGCGGTTCTCTTCTTAAATTGTCGAATTGAGTTGTTCTTTTTGAGAACTTTTTATGTTCACATTTTTATATGCAATTATTTCATTCCTTTGATAATTTAAACATCATTTATGTAGTCAATGATTTTTATTTTGATGAGAAAATGCGTTTTAAGAATAAACGCATTTGTCATGCAAATTATGACGAAATGAGAAAACACTTCCAATGACACTGAATCCAATGTAAGTTTCACTAAAACGTCTGAAAAAGGTGATTGAAAAATATTGAAATTAAAAATGGAAAAAACAAACAAAGAAAAACATAAAATTTATTTTAATTTATTTATGTGTAAAATCAATATCATTTATTCATTCACTTTTTTTTATATACAATGTATATGGAATTTCTAAAAATTAAAAATGAACACATTTATGTTTATATCTATTTTTGATATTTAAAACTAAAGTTAGAGTATATATAATTTTACTATAAAACCAATTTATTGATAGAATTTAATTCTTAAATAAAATCTTTTTCTACTCTAAATTAGTTTTTGTTATTATTTTAAACCTAAGCTAAGGCGTAACAAGTCATTTCGATTCGATTTAAACATTGATGTCTGATTAAATTATGATTTTTAAAAGGATTGTTTCCAAGCAATAAGCCTCGATTTCAACCACCGTTCGCGGTTTCGTCTTAATTTACATTTAGCCTATAATTAAAATGAATATAATAATGAGTTAATTACACACATCAAAGCATGTACGATACTTTTACACACATCAAAGCATGAACGATACTTTTAACCTCTTAAGATTAAAGATTTTTTGATTCTCCTAAATACTAATAATTAATAAATTTGATTCAGAGGTGATTATCCAAGTAATAATTCTATTGCTGTTTTGCAACTACATTTGATCAACAAATGTTTAATAATCACATAAAGAGAGAACCGACAACTGCTTATAGGCCACATTTTGTTTTATTCAAATAGCTTTCGTATACAACGTCAAACACGCAAATAAAACAGACTCACTCCCAAATAAAACAAGACAAACAAACGACTCACAGTATTTAAACTATTGTAATTTTGATTGGTTTAATGAAGTCAAACACAAATCATTCATTTGTTACAACTTTTAGTTTAACGTTTAATCAAAATAAAAACCAAGCCTGAGTATGTGTCAAACTTTTTTTCTTTCTGAAAATTGAGGATAGGGGGATATATAAATAAAATTATACGAAGTTAACAATAAAAAGATAATCTTAAAGTTTTTAAGTAACTTTTCAAGTATGTTTTCAAGTAACTAAGATTTTAATTGTGAATAACTTTCAAATGAGAATTATCCGAACGCTTAAATCATTCCCACAAAAAAAGAACTTCAGAAAAATATTTAAAATTAACAAAATAAATTGTAAGCTGATGTATTTTGGGTAATATATAATTTATTTACAGATAAATAACATCATCGAAAGTACACTGGAATATAATTTATTTACAAATAAATAAAATCATCGGAAACTACACTGAAAAAAGGTTTCAGAATTTTTATTTTAAATGACCTAAAATGAAGCCATCATACCGATTACTCAGCAAACAAAGGCAACGAATCTTAATAAAAAATTCTTTTTAGTACATGGATGAAATATTATGTTATAGATTGTAATGTCACGTTGGCAAGACTTAGAATAAGGGACAGTTATTTGGATGCTTCAAAGATATTGGAAATTAACCTACTAGAAAAAATTCAAAAGAGATTGATAACAAAATACAACTTAAAAATATATTTTTATGAGAGAAACCTGGAAATGAACATACCAACAATGAGAACTCAAAATAAAAAAGAGATGACTTAATAAGAATGTTTAAGATGGCAAAAACTTGGATGAAATTTACGTGCACATCCTGCTAGAATTCCAAAGTACAAAAAAATATAAGCTATCAATACACATTTCGTCTTAAACTTCTTAAGAAAAGTAGTAAATACAGTGTCTGTATGTCAATGAAAAAACTCTTTTACAAACATATAATAGCAAATAATTAAAATTAATTATATTAAAGCATTCTATTCTTTATCAAAGAGACTTAAAGAAATTGTGGATAACTTTTGCAAGTCAAATTGAGAGATTTAAATATTTGCAAATAAATTGAAAACAAATTTGAGATTTCAATTGGATTCAGAGTTGTAAAACCAATCCGATTTAAAATTATTAATTAATTAAGAGCCAATCTCACGACACCTGCTGACTATTTATCTATAGTTTGAAATCTACACATTTAGCCTTTCAAAAAAATCTATAATATTTTGAATAAAGTCTTAACATATTGGAATTGAGTCATATGGATTCCTCACTACATGCTTAACCAACCTTTCAGAACAGCTGCCATTCTAAATCTCATGCTTTCAAGTATCATATTCTTTCAATAAAATTAATAAGCTCAATAAGTTCCAATCACATATCCAAATAAATTCAATAAAACAGAGCGCAATAAAAGTATAAGAATTATAAATAAACAAATAAATAAAATTAAGTTTTTTTCATTTTATTTGTCTTTATTTAAATTAAAGATTAAAAATGTTAACCAAGTATTATTTTAACCAAGTATTAACTTTTAAAACATTTTAATTACTCTTAAAAAATTATAATTAAATCATAAAAATTATTAATATATTAAATGTATATTTATTCAATTCTCAAGTTTTTAAGATGTTCTAAGCAGACCTATCGATATATGACAGACCACCGCAAAGAGCATTTAACCAGGAAATTTATGCCTCCTTCCTTACCAATGTCTTCTTAAGGAAGTTCATGTTTGCTTCCTTACCAATGTCTCCTTTAGGAAGTTCATGCCTCCTTTCTTATCAATGTAGCTAGAGCTGGCATCGAACCTCAGACCTCTTGGTTCTGCGCCAGAACTCTAACCACTGCGTCATAACTGCTTTAATAGAAGAATTTTAATATATAAATGCTATCATAACTGAATTAGTAAATGCATTTACTAATTCAGTTATGATAGTTAGCAGAACTGTAAATTTATTAAATATCATATTTTTGTAAGTACCTGTTCATCATCACAGTTCTCTTGAGTATGGCCAAACGCTAAAAATATAAAAGTTTAGTAATATAAAAGGTGTAATATTAAAAAACGTAAAGTTTAATTACCATACAGTTAACTATTATTGTAAATCATCTTAGAAAAGCCGTATAGGTCATAAAAATAATAATATTTTTATCTATAATTTCTATATATTATAACTGTTTTAGTTATATAGTATGGTTATTACAAGATTTGAAAATTGTTTCCACTAGGGTGCATCAATTTTATATTTTTAAATTTGAAATGTGGAAGATGGGGCTAAAGTTGGTAGGATTGGGCTGGATTGTTTTGATTGAGAAATTTTTATAAAAGGTAAATTTTTAAAAACAATAAATTAAAAAGCACTATTATTCATCTTATTGCTTTTTTAAAAAAAACAAAAAACTAATCTACTAACTAGTGCACACTACTTGTAAACATTATTTACAAAATGTTGATTCAATCTTTACATTTCATATACTTTAATGGGTTTTATCAGATAACCATGAAGTTTACTTGAAGATAAATTAGTTAGTTCTTATGGATTATTATACAACTACATATGTTCCTGGGTTTTACCAGCTGATCATAAAATTTACTTGCAGATAAATTTTATTTAGTTCTTATGGATTACTACTTAATAGTTAGTCAATAATAGTTACTCTTTATCTCTTTTTCTTTTACTGCATTCTTTTCTTTGTTATTACTAACAATAGTAATTGTAAAGCTCTTGTCTTAAATCTTAAAACAATAATACCTTTTAAAAAGAACAGTAATAAATTACTTATTCCACCTAAACATCATAAAGACAAAGTTGTTTTAAAAAAATAACTAAAAGAGAACATAAAAGAAACGCATACAGATTAAGTAAACTATTTTGTGAGTAGTGTACCAGTCAGTACCAGTTAGGGATCGTCCATAAAGTGCCTACGCTCTGAGAAGAAGAGAGGGTCTGCAAATAGCGTATACAAGAGGGGGGCAGTGGGTCAATTATAAAAGTAAGGAGACACTAAATAAAAAAAAATATGTTAAAGTGTTGAGTAGGTAGGTTAAAAGCAAGGGTACTTTTAGGGCGGTTGAGTGTACTCAAAAAAACATATAGAAAAATTAAAGGAAAGGGGGTGATGGGGAAGGGGGGGGGGGGTAAGATCGAAATTAAAAGCTTACATACTATATGGACGACCCCTTATGTATGTCAGTAGTACTTATACAAAGACTTGGTTTGACTAATATCAAAGACTAAAAGGAGTGTCAACCCATTTATAAAGTTGTTTTGAGATGAGCAGCAAAAAAAATTTCAAGAAAATCTGACCACAAAAAGGATTGAATAAATAAATTATCAACGACTTAAATTTTAAGGTAAAAACTTTATTAAATTCTTATTGGATACGTTAATTATTTAATCTAATATGTTCTTACAATTTTATTTATTGAAAGTTTCAACCTGCATAATATTTATATTAGAAATTATTTCTTTGTTTTCTATTTTTCTATTTAGGTTAAAATTGAAATATTTACTGTATTAGACAGCCTATATTTATTACTTAAAATTTAGGTAACATTTTAGATGAGACTATTCTCAGAGGCAGGTAACAGTTTTGATCAAAAAAGAGCTAGTTTGTTACCCAAAACTGGATAGCAACTCGTTTTGCACCACACTATTCCTAAACTTCTTGAAATCCTTACATAATTGATTACTGCAAACAAAATTACATTGTGTTTGTTAAAAGTTTTGTATTTTTTACCTAGGTTTACCAATTGTTCTTCATTGCTCTGTAAGACAATGGTTTTTTTACATAGTCCTTGTCAAACTATTTTTTAAAAAAAAGTAAAAATTAAATTCCAGCATTCCAGTCTAAAAATACTGTAAATCCAGCCGGAACCGGAATGACTTAAAAGTCAAAAATTTTAGCCAGAATTCCATTACATCCCTAATATATATATATATATATATATATATATATATATATATATATATATATATATATATATATATATTTATATATACAGTATCGGACAAAACGAGTGCAACCAAATAATGATAATTTAGTTTCTTTATATAAAAGTGCTGCATTTTTTCAATTTAGAGAAATAACTATGTAACTGTTTAGAGACAAAGTTCTTCAAGTTTTGTTCATCACAAAGTTCATTATTTGTACACGAAAATTAATAAATTAATCAAAAGTATTAAAAAAAGTTGATTTCCTTCTGAACAAAACAAGTGCAACTTGACAAAATGTTGACCAAGCTGTATTTCGCTATCAATATTTTGTGGCGAATCCTTTGTTGTCGATCACAGCCTTGCATCTTCAAGGCATAGATTCAATCAGGTGATCAATGAAACTTTGTGGAATCGCTGCCCAGGCCTTTTGGATTTGTTCAAACAGTTGATCCTTATTACGAACACCTTCAGGATTAATTCTGCGGTTGAGGATCTCCCACAGGTTCTTGATAGGGTTGAGATCCGGAGATTGAGGCGGCCAATCCATCACTGATAGGTGGTTGTCTTGAAACCACTGCTTAACTACTTTTGCAGTGTGTTTCGGATCGTTGTCTTGCTGAAAAACCTATTTTTTTGGCATATTCCATTCAGCATGAGGTAACATAACATCTTTCAGGATAGTTTTATACATGAAACGCTCCATTATTCCGTCGTTTCGATGTATTGGACCTAGACCGTTAGCAGAAAAACACCCCCAGACCATTACATTGCCTCCACCATACTTCACGGTCTTATGGCAGTAACGTAAATCGAGACATTTTCCGGCCAGTTGACGTGCACGGCAAATGCCATCGCTCCCAATGATGTTGAACTTCGATTCATCACTGAACAGGACAGTTCCCCATTTCTGCACATTCCAGTCAATATGAGATGTAGCAATATATGATATCCAGGGATCCTTCTTGATGGATGTGACGATCATAGAATCCTCTTTAGAAGTGGTGGAATGCGTGATTATTTATTTTTATTATTTTTATGACTTAAAGTCATAAAAATAATAAAAATAAATAATCACGCTTCTCAAGGCTTACCGTGTTACATTTACCTTGTGATGATACAATAATGCTCTGTGGAACACAATGTCTTGGTTGGATGTGGACTGTATTGACGTAATGAAACACTTGTTGTATTTCACTTCTTGTATTGATGTTCTTCGATAAAACACTTTGATAAAACTCACTTTGATAAACTGTCTTGATAATACTGACTGATTGACTTCCATATAATGACTGAATTATATGTCGATTTACATGTCTCTTATATAGTAAAATGAACTTGTGTGAACCTGTTTTGGAAGATTCTAGATGCTTCTTTTTGATGCTTCTGGAAGCTTCTGGATGCGTCTGGATGCCTCTGAATGTTTCTGGATACTTCTGGATGCTACTGGATGCTTCCAGATGCTTCTTCTGGAAACTTCTAGAAGCTTCTGCATGCTTCTGGAAACTTTTGGATACTTCCTTTAATTATTAAAAAACTTCTGTGACATTGACACGGACCAGACTTAAAAAAATGAAACAAACCAAAAAAGTTGCACTTGTTTTGTCCGCTGCAAAAATGGCACTTGTCAACGAAATTCTGCCTGTGTGCTGTCACCTGTCAGCTGATTGCTCATGTCATGGCATGCTATGACTCCAGACTCCTGAACTGTTTGCTGTGGTAGTATAGTTTGTTTTGTTTTTAAGACATGTAAAATTAGGAACACTTTTTAGCATTGTTCGATGTTGGTTGCAAATGTTTTGTCCGATACTGTGTGTGTGTGTATATATATATATATATATATATATATATATATATATATATATATATATATATATATATATATATATATATATATATATATATATATATATATATATATATATATATATATACACAGTGGGTTGCATAAATAGAGTCAGTTGATTTTTTAAATGATTTTTTTATGTTTTTCTTAAATTTAAAGCCTGATCCTCCTCCGCCTTGTATCCTTGGTACACAAAAACGCTCTTTGAACTTTTCACTAGCCACCCTCTTGATGATTAATCTTGATTTGTGATTCATCACCTCAAAATTGGATTCGTCCCTGAAAATGACTTTGGCCCAGTTTTCTATAGACTAGTGAAGGGTTTCTCTACACCACTTTAATCTTTTAAGGCGATCTGAGACACGCTAAAGTGGTTTTCGAGCTGCAACATAGCAATCTAAGCCTTTCTTATTTAGGCATCTTCGTACGGTCCATTTACTAACACTAATGTTACCAGGCGTATTTGTGAACCCTTCAGCAAGTTCGCGGTAAGAAATTTTAGGGTCTTATCTAACCTTTCGGTAACTTTTGAGATAACTTTGGTCTCATGAAGTTAGCTTTAAAGGCCTACCAAGCCTTGGTAAATCTTTGACACCATTATGTAGCTCGTAGTTTTTCAGCATTGTCTGTACACATTTAAGCGAAACATTGTACATTCAAGCTATTTCTCATTGGCTTTTTGTTGTATCTTTTAGCAGACCTACAATTTACCATTGTACCTTGTCTGAAACAGCTTTTCTGTCCATTTTTGTCTTTTTACTTTACCAAATAATTACCATGCAAATAACTCAAGATATAAAAATGATAATTTTATTTTATTTTTGCAAGAAGCTTTATATAGTTCAAAAAAAATCAACCACCAAATTTTAGATCCCTCAGATATATTTTTGCTACATTAGAAATACAGGTATGTTTTAATTAAATTAATAATTACTCAAGACTGGTTAACATAACAAGTTCCCATTATATACCATTCGATAGAGAATCAATTTATTAAGACATTTAATACACTTTTAATCGTATTAATTAGTTGGTTTCAAAGATAATTGTGAAAAAAACAAAAATTTCACACAAACAAAGTAGTGACTATTTTATGCAACCCACTATGTGTGTGTGTGTGTGTGTATATATATATATATATATATATATATATATATATATATATATATATATATATATATATAAATATATATAGTATGCATAATGAAGTTCGTTATGCATAATAACTACATTTTCTATGTCACGAATAAATGAATTAAGTTGTCGAGAACATTATTTTGTTTTTTAATGTGAAAAAAAGCGTTTTCATAAACAAGCTAGATCATTCATTCAAAAGATAAAAAAAACTTTGTTTTTCAATTGACGATTTTCTAGTTTAGATTCTCTAAATTCTCAAGTTTAGATTTTTTATTACGTTTATTATTTTGTTAATTTTTAAAGCATTTTTACTGCTGTTATCTGAAGTTAGAAAATCTTTGGATAATAATAAATAATATACTTAAAATTTAGTTCTTATCATTTTTTTATTAAGGGAATTAAAAATGATGTTGCTAAACTAAATTGGCTGGTAAAGTACACTAGAAATAACAACAACAAAAAAATCAAAAATGAAAATTGCTATAAAATGCATCATTTATGTTATATTTGCGTAAAACATGAAAAAGAATAATTGAAGACCTTGGTGCAAAAACAATGTAGCTCTATTTTTAAAAATTGTCCAGGAAAATTAATAAAAAACAGATTAACTTTAAATACAGGGAATAAACATCATTCAGTCAGATCCTTAGTTGAATGGCATAAGGTCTAACTTAAATTATTTTTGCATTAACTGTTATAGCATCTTATAATTATTAATATTCTGTGAAAACCTGAAAATCAACCCAATGTGGAGTTACATTGTTTTCAACTATTTATACATTAATTTTTATAATTTTTTAAAAGTTTATGTACAAATTTACAAATACAAAAAAATGAAAACTGAACACTAAGAAATTATTGCATGAATTTGAAACTTTTTTGATGAATGTAAACTTTGATAATGGTAGATAAAATATTTTAAAAACTTGTTGCTCCCACATTAAGGGCTGGGTGGGCCCAAAAATCAGGGGTGTTTTGTTCCCAAGCTTCAACCAATGCTATACTTTGCAAAACATTTTCATTTGATATTAGCATGAATTCGACATAAGGCATTTGGCAATGCCGACCCTAATTCAGAGGGCTATATATATATATATACATATATAAATATAAATATATATATGTATATATATATATATGTATATATATATATATATATATATATATATATATATATATATATATATATATATATATATATATATATATATATATATATATATATGAGAGGTGTAGACTGGATTTTTAGATGTTTGAGTTTTGACACTTACAGGGATTGCACAAACTCCAAACTTTTATACATCCATGCTTAAACTTTTTAATTTCTATAATTAATCTTGGAAATAATTAAGAATAATAAATAATAATAAAACAATTAAACAATCTTCTTGAGTAACAACTCAAGAACAGCAAATTTTTTCAAAAAATAGTCTATCAATAAAAACTGATCATAAAATTTTTTTTTTTAACAAAAACATTAGAATAAAAAACTTACATTCACATATTAAACAATATGGTCTTTCATCAGTTCTAGATCCACGATGTTGCACTCCACCATAGTTTTCATTAGTTTGTGTTGGACAATCTTCAGTATCATGGATATCAAATACATCGCAAATGTCACAAAATGGTCGCATTCGCAAATTTGGTTTAATTGGACTTCTATAAAAATGTGTGTGTGTGTATATATATATATATATATATATATATATATATATTTATATATATATGTGTATATATATCTATACATGTGTGTATATATATATATATATATATATATATATATATATATATATATATATATATATATATATATATATATATATATATATATATATATATATATATATATATATATATATATATATATATATATATATACTTACATGTACGTATATATAAATGTATATATATATACATGTATATATATACATATATATATATATATATATATATATATATGTATATATATATATATATGTACATGTATATATAAATATATATATATATATATATATATATATATATATATATATACATAAATATATATATATGTATATATATACATGCA
The DNA here is from genome assembly GCF_038396675.1 of Hydra vulgaris. NCBI lineage: Eukaryota > Metazoa > Cnidaria > Hydrozoa > Anthoathecata > Hydridae > Hydra > Hydra vulgaris. The sequence goes on along the minus strand of NC_088929.1, from coordinate 1,738,702 downwards.
CGTATATATATATATATATATATATAAATATATATATGTATATATATATGTATGTATATATATGTATATATATATGTATGTATATATATGTATATATATATATGTATATATGTATATATATAAATATATATATATATATATATATATATATGTATGTATATATATATATATATATATAAAATATATATATATATATATATATATATATATATATATATATATATATTGTCAGATCATGTTAACCTGCTACTGGTAACATGTAACCCAGTACAATCTGCTTCATGTCCTGCTGCCTTGTAGGATACGCCTTTTTAGGCAAAGGCTAGGAGATGCCAACTCCGATTTAAAACACCCCCTGCCTTGGGGCTCTTGGTTGAGTAAAGGCTAGAGATGGTGTCTCGATAAAAATACTCATCTTGGGCAGATGTTAAATGCACCCAGCTACTGTCTTGTAGAAGGCCTCCTAGGCAAAGACTTAAGGGGTAAACAGATTCTATCTGTTGACCAGCCTTGCACCCCTTCTTCATCTATTAGGCTGGCGCAGATGTATTTTTAATACATTGTTTCCAGTTTAGGATGTTGAATGCTGGATCTTCTTGACTCAATGCATGGGTTTGCTTGTGTCACTGTTTTTATGACTAGGCAACTCATTCTATTATCTCCTTATGAGGGTACAGCTCTAAAACTCAGTTTTATGGTTCTGAGGCCGGCTGGTAGTCAGGTTTCCCGAACTCTGTGGTAGCTCTCAGAGAGGCTGATTCCATCAACAGCTGAAAAATATCAAAGTATTAACAGTGCCATGTTGCGCATGGATGGTGTCCCTGTTTGTACTTTTGGTGTGCATTGCGGAGGCCACATTTGGAGCCCTTTGTTACGGCTTAGGGTTTATTAGTAGTAATGAGGCAATTGCTTGGGCTATTAAACGGTGTTCTGAGTACTATCTATGCTTTGAGTCAAGTTCTTCAATCTAATTTAAAAATGAATAAAGTACCAAAAACTATAAAACACAAAAAACCATCATCATCACCAAGTTCTCTAAACCTATCATTCACTAATATTCGCGGTCTTCGAAGTAACTTTTCTTCTGTTGAGTCTTATCTCTTGCAAAGTTCACCAGACCTACTTGCTCTTTGTGAGACTAATTTGAGTTCGGCTGTCTCATCTTGTGATCTTAGTGTTGATGGTTATCTTCCTCTGATTCGTAAAGACTCCAATAGTCACATGCTTGGCCTGGGCATTTACATTCGTAAGAATTCACCTGTTTGTCGTGAAACTAGGTTTGAATCCACAGACTATTCTTTCATGTGCTTTCGTTTAGCACCACTTCACTCTATTGCCTTTCTCTTTGTTCTATATCGATCTCCTTCATCTCAAGACTGTACACTTTTTGATGTTATTTCTGATCATATTGACCAAGCCCTCTCTCTTTATCCATCAGCTAATATAGTTGTTGTCGGTGACTTTAATGCTCACCACTCTGAATGGCTTGGCTCTAGTGTCAGTGACTCTGCAGGCATTAAAGCCCACAACTTTTGCCTTTCTTAATCCCTAACTCAAATAGTCAACTTTCCAACTCGCTTTCCTGACAACCCGAATCATTTACCTTCTCTACTGGACTTATGTCTTGTTTCTGATCCTAGTCAGTGCTCAGTTTCTCCACATTCACCCTTAGGTGCTTCTGATCACAGTTTGATCTCTTTAAAACTAATATCTCATTCTTCTTCATCACCTGAATACCCCTACTATCGAACCTCTTACAACTACAGTAAAGCTGACTGGGATTCTTTCCGTGATTTTCTTCGTGATGGCCCTTGGGTAGAAATCTTTCAACTTCCTGTCGACAAATGTGCTTCTTATATAACTTCGTGGATTCAGGCTGGCATGAAATCTTTTATTCCCTCTCGACGATTCCAGGTCAAGCCTCACTCTCCTCCATGGTTTTCCTCACACTGTGCTGCTGCGATTGCCAATCGAAACCGTTACTTCCATATTTATCAGCAAAACAATTCTCCAGAAAACAGACGTCTGTTCATTACTGCTAGAAACAACTGTAAAAAGGTTTTGTCTAACGCCAAAACCCGCTATTCTCAGGTCATGAAATCTCGTATCTCATCTCAAAAATTAGGCTCTCGTGACTTCTGGAGAATCTTTAATAATATCAATAATAAGGGCAAATCTATAATTTCACCTCTCTTGTATGGTTCAGACTTTGTCACCTCACCTAAAGACAAAGCCGAACTGTTTGTTAAAAACTTTTCATCAATATCATCTCTTGATTCCACTAATTGCGTTCTACCTGATATTGCCAACAAACAGGTTGATTCATTGCTTGACATTCATATCACTTCAGCATCTGTATCTAAAGTGATTTCCTGTCTAGACTCTTCTACAGCTTGTGGCCCAGACAACATACCTGTTATTGTCTTGCAGAAGTGTTCTCCAGAGCTGTCATCTATACTCTCAAAACTATTCAACAAGTGCTTATCAGAGTCTTGTTTTCCAGCCTGCTGGACAGCCGCATCTGTTATCCCTATCTTCAAAAATTCTGGGGAGCGATCTGATTCGTCTAACTACCGTCCCATAAGTCTTCTTCCTATCATAAGCAAGGTTTTTGAATCTTTAATTAACAAACACTTAATTTCTCATCTTGAATCTAATAACTTACTTTCTGACCATCAATATGGATTTCGATCTTCTCGTTCTACAGCTGATTTGCTAACAGTAATAACTTACAGGTTTTATCGTGCGTTAGATGAAGGTGGAGAGGTTAAGGCCATCGCTCTTGACATTTCAAAAGCGTTTGATAAAGTTTGGCATGCTGGTCTTCTCCATAAGCTTTCTTCTTATGGTGTATCCGGCAACATCTTTAAGATCATTGAAACCTTCCTTTCCAATCGTAGCATAAAAGTTGTCCTCGATGGACAATACTCTTCTTCTTATTCTGTAACTTCAGGGGTTCCTCAAGGTTCTATCCTTGGCCCTATACTCTTTTTAATTTACATTAACGATCTTCCAGATATTCTCACATCTAAGTTGGCATTGTTTGCTGATGATACTACCATTTATTCTTGTCGTGATAAGAAACCAACACCCTCTGATTGCCTGGAGGGGGCATTTGAGCTTGAAAAGGATCTCACTTATGCTACAGCATGGGGCTCACAGTGGCTGGTGAACTTTAATTCAGATAAAACCCAATTTTTTTCAGCCAATCGTTATCGCAATAATTTAGATCTTCCTATATTTATGAATGGTGATGTACTCGATGAGTCACCTACTCTTCATCTTCTAGGATTAACTCTTACTTCCAATCTTTCTTGGAAACCATATATCAAATCGGTTGCAAAATTAGCATCTGCTAAGGTTGCATCTCTTTATCGAGCTCGCCACTTTCTTACTCTGGATTCTATTCTCTACCTCTATAAATCTCAAATCCGGCCTTGTATGGAATACTGTTGCCATATCTGGGGCGGATCTTCTAATGATGCCCTTTCTCTTTTAGACAAGGTGCAAAAACGCATTGTAAACATAGTTGGACCTGCTCTTGCAGCCAACCTTCAACCATTATCACATCGTCGTAATGTTGCTTCTCTTTCTCTTTTCTACAAATACTATAATGGGCACTGCTCGAAAGAGCTAGCGTCTCTTGTGCCATCTACTAAAATTCATTCTCGTGTTACTCGTCATTCAATTAAGTGTCATCCTTTTTCTGTGACTGTTCCTAAGTGCTCCAAAAACGCTTATTCGTCTAGTTTTTTTCCTCGAACATCAGCTCTTTGGAATTCGCTTCCTTCATCTTGCTTTCCTGATTCATATAATTTGCAATCTTTTAAATCGTCCGTCAATCGTTATCTTGCTCTACAATCTTCATCTTTTCTCTTACAGTAACTTCCAACTTTAATTAGTGGCTGCTTGCAGCCTTGTTGGAAGCGAAGATGTTTAAAAAAAAAAAAATAAAAAAATAAAAAAAAATATATATATATATATATATATATAAGGGCACTTGCACTTTTATGTTCCTTTTGCTTCGTAAATAAACCACAAAAAATTTGGAGAATATTGGACAATATTTAGAACTGCTTCATCGACCTCGAAATATCAATATTTTTAGTAATTTTTAAGAATATTCCAAAAATTAAAAATTTTTTTATTATCATAAAAAACATGCAACACATTTTATATCTTTACAGTAAATTAAAAGGAAGTCTTATTTTAATACTTTTCCATTGTTCAGTTTTCACTGTTTGTCCCATGTTTTCAGTTAATTGCTCAGTTACAACCAACCCTCGGAATTAGGAAAAATGAGGTCGGCAATAATTTGCCGACCTCAATCTCTTAGAGGTCGGCATCAGGTCGGCAAAAATTATTTGATACAAAGGTCTTACCATAAAACATAAAAACGAAGTTGGCAAATTTTTGCCGACCTCAAACACTTTCAGGTTGGCAGTTAGGTCGGCATTACCGAATGCCGACCCTAATTCCGAGGGTTGGTTACAACCAACATCTGAAAGTAACGTTGATTTCTTTGGATTGGGAAATCTTTGCCAGGATCTTCCTTTCCATCATTTGAAACAAATATTGTTTTTGCTCTTGTTGTTTTGTTATTGAATAATTAAATGCAGAGGCTAGAGCAATTCCTCTTTCTGCACTATCATTGACAACTTTTAGTGCCTTAACCGTTTTCTTTGTGGCCTTATAATTTAGAATATCTGACCACTTCTCAACATCCTCAGGACATGTCTAACTGTAAGGCATCAAAAAAGAAACGTGAAGATGGTCCAATGAAATACTCCAGAGGTTTTGCACGCAGATCTTCAGTTCCAGTGCATCAGATTGATCAACAATTGAGTTCTTATTTGTCTGCAATCTGATCTTGCAATTTAGCTACCATAAGTTTTTTTGTCATTTTTTGTTCGGCACATAAAATCATAAAATAGATCAAGCGGTGCTAGTCCTTCTCCAAGATACCATAAGTTTTGATAACATTTGAAACTTACCATCAAATGGTGACCCATTGCTTTCAACGCAGTTGTTGAGATAACTTTCGATGTTGAACAGAACTTTGTTAATGCTTTTATGAGATTTAAATTGTTGAATGGAGCATCGCATGAGTATGCGCAGGTTACCCATGCTTTTACATAGATAAGAGCAACAAACAAACTAAACTCCAAGCACTCTGAACTTTCATGCTTGGTGAGCTTAAATTGAGTTTGAAATAAGAAAATCTTTAAACATAATTTATTTTAGACATCCACCTAGCAAGGTGAAAAGCACCAGTAACTCGGAACCGTATGCCTTGAGGTGGAATATCTCCAAGAAAGATCAAAGTAAGTTCCAAAAGTTCACGATAATCTTCTCTGGGTAAATTTCCTGCCTTTCCATTCAACAATCCTAAAATAAAATCAACTTTCTCTCTCTTCAATTCTTTAAGTTCTTCATTTAAACAATGATCGGTGCAAGCTGTATATGTTTCTTATGCCTATGTTTGGCCAATATTCCTGAAATCAACAAAACAACAACACATTTGGACCAGAGGATGGACCAAAAACTGCCTTGAAGACATCGCCACACAGAACTTCATGCTCATGATGATGACATGCCAACCAGAGCAGATTTTTTCAATTTTTTTTCTAAAATCGTGCATGCACCATTTAGTCGACTTGTGTTTGATGCTGTAGTGTCGAAAGAAATTGCAACTATTTGATTTTGCAATTTCCAATCAGAAATAGCAACCATTGTTGCATTTGCAATAAGCTCACCAGTCCCTTGTGCCACTTTAGGAATTGCGAAAAGGTTTTCTGTTCCTAATCCTGAAACTAGAATTGCCTGACAATCAACTTCTTTGGGCTCACCTGAAATTGATGGCAAAAGTTTTCCATAAATATGAATAAGCAAAGGTCCCTCCAAACTAAAGGCTACCTTAATGTTAGCATAATGTTGAAAACGATGCTACATTAAGCTTCTTCTAATGCTACTACAAGATATTGGGAGTTTTGATATATTATTGTCACCATATGTTTGGATGGCTGCTGTTAAATATATGCTGCTTTTCTGTCACTTATATTTGTAAGATTAAGCGCAGGTGCAAGTGCTGAAGGAATAACATCTAAAACAGATACCTTTGCACATTTAGAAGTTGATGGAGATTTCTCCTGACAATGTTCCTCAACAAATTGTTATGTTGTTGAACCATATAGTCTTCATTGCTAGATATAGATGCTTCGCTTGAACAACCTGATGATGACAATAATTCTTTTTCTATTTCCAGACATTCTTTGGATTTTCGCTTTCTCTCCTCTTCTTTGATACCATGTTGAACTTCGTTTTGCATTCTTGATTATTTATTTTCTTCTTTATTTGCCAAAGTTCTGCCTACACCTCCCATGGCATATTTTCTTTCTGAACATTGGTCTGCAAGAAATATTTGATCTTCTTCTATTTATATCAGCTTCAATGCATTGTGGTAGGCAATATCAGAGACAATTTAATGAGTTTAAAAAATCTTCCCCTTTTACCTGCTGTGCTGGCTCACCACAACTCTTGTTCTCCAAAATATTTCTGTATCTTTCCAATAAAGCTTTAGTTTTACGAACAATACTTCTATTCAGCAGTAGGAATTCTAGCTTTGGACCAGGTCTCACACAACTGTTGGACTACAGTTTTTAAGGTATCTTTTAGAGTTCTTTTTAAGGTATCTTTTAGACTGTTCTTTTTATGATGGAAAAAATATATTCTTAAAACTTCCGAACTTGTGGGCAAAACTCTGCCACTAAAATATGGTTCTGGTTCCCCAATCAAATAAATGAAAGTTTTTAATCTTGTTTCAGCCATTATTTCTGTCTGCCAACCACCACTTGGTTTACATTAGCTCTATAATCTAATTTTTGGTAACTATATGTAAGTAAATAAAAAATGTTTTGCATTATTTCATTTATTTTAAATTTGTTTTAAAATTGCTGTCTGCAGTCAAGATTCCACCATTTTGTTTGTTTTGTTTTTATTTGTGATCTATGATCTTTGGTAACTAATAAGTAAGTAAATAAATACTAAATACAAATTCTTTGCAGGTAATAACAGTAATTACTGATTAGCTCTTGGAAATAGGTACAAAAGTAAATATTTTAAAAATCAAGCCAAAAAATTGTCTGCAAACTTTAGGTTCCAAATATTTTCTGATTTCAATAATATTTCATAGTTTTGTTTTATAGGTCAAAAAGAACATAAATATTAAAAGTGCCTCTGGAATTGGTTAACTTTAATATATATATATATATATATATATATATATATATATATTATATATATATATATATATATATATATATATATATATATATATATATATATATATATATCAATAAGATCATATTATAATTGTAGTAAGTATAGAAAATAGTTTAGCAATTTATATATAACATTTTTATTAGATATAAAGTAGAAAGGATCACTCCTTTTAATTTTTTAAATCATTTACATTTTGTTTGTTTTAGTTTTTCTTTTATCTTTATTTTTTTTTAGCAGTTTTGTTTTTATTGAGCTTATATTTTAGAAGAAAAATAGGAGTATGGCCTAAATATTTTTTATCCACTTTTTTTGCAACAAAAAAGTTATACTAATTCTATTTCGATAAAACTGGTTACTGTGTGGTACTGTGGTTACTGGTTACTACTTTATTAACTATTTTATCTTTGTATAAATATATAAAAATAAATATATATAACATAAATCTATGTTGTGTAAAGATATTTATATTCTGTTTACTTTAAATCTTTTTAAATTTTCTCATGCATTTTTAAAAGTTTTGTTTGCACAATTCAAGTTATATACATTTATTGTTAGCATATATGCTTTTTTGATAAGTATGTGCATGTGGTAATACGTGCTTTATAACTGTTTTATGAATATGTTTTTATAATAGTATAAAATATTTTTTTATTATTATTTGTATATGTGGTAATATGTACTATATAATTGTTTTATAAATATGTTTAAATATGTTTATATAAGGTTAAATATATATATATTGTGTTTATAGATGGTACATAGTTTACATTATGTAGTTTCCATTTTTTCAAAGTGCTGTGACTTGGCAAACATGTAGAGGAAGAACTTTCAACCTTGCCAGCCAAGCAATGTACTTAGCAGAGGTGTGACTTGGCACTGTTTAGTGTCAAACTGTTTTACTGCTTTAGTTCTAGGTGTTTTCTAGCCTTTATTAGTATTTATTCTGGAAATACATAATTAAGTCTTTGAACTCAAACAAGGAGAGTGTAGTTAGGCAAGTTGAAAATAATTGTCATAGAAATGCAAGAAATAGACTTGGGCAAAATGAAATTAATAAAACGCTACATATGCTGCTAGACACGAAAGAATGCATTGTATAGCAAGAAGTAACATCATTCCAGATTATAATTTATTAAAATATATTTGAAATTATAATGCCTGGTTTTCTTTTGTTTGATTTACATCTAATGTAGTTCAACTCATGAATCATGGGCCACCATGTTTTAGAATATATGGTCAAGTTTTTCATTGTATAGATTATCTTAGGCCAGATCAAGATGTTCCGCCAACATATACATCTATAATCCATTTAAGTAAATAAAGTAAATTTAGAATGCAACATCCTGGTGATGATCTTTGCTTAAATGATTTAATGTTTCGATTGCAAACTATTATTAGTGAAGAGAACCCATTTGAAATTTTAAAAACATGGCTGAAGTGGAAGATAAAAAAATTCATCAGGCAGCTTTTTTTTTTTTTTTTTTTTTTTTGTTAATTCACCTCCCCAAGGCCCAGAAGGCCACTACAGATGAGGAGGCTACTTAATTGTGGTTATAACCCTCTCTCAACTCTATAACTCCGAAACACAAAACTTGACAAACAAAGCCGCTGCGCGGAAAAACAAGCTATAGAAGGTTGCTCAGTCTCAGTTCTAAAAATGTATTTACTTGAAGGGCAAGATAATGCCGCTATAACCTCCCTTGACATAATGAAGTTGAATTTGTTGGTTTTGTATTTGTTGGTGAAGAGGGCGCTCCACCTGCTTCCAAGGAAGTTGTTATTTACCAAAGAGGTCATCCGCTTAAAACTATATCAAGTATATCTGCCAACTTAGATCGTATGGTTTATCCTCTATTTCTTTCAAGGGGTGATATTAGTTGGCATAATCAATTGATTCACAACACTGATTGTGCTACATTGGTTAGAAATCATGTTACAGTATCTCAGTATTACATCTATAGACTTTCAGTTAGCCAATTTTTTTCTTTGCTCTTTTATGACAAGAAACTGTTTCAGCAATATGCTGTTGATGTATATGCTAAAATTGAAATTCAGCACCTTACTTTCATCAGAAATAACCAAAACAAACTCAGAAGTAAGCAGTATGATGCCTTACACGAACATGTAAACAACCTTGAAAATGATCATAATGTTAGACCAGGACATGTTGTAGTTTTGCCATCAATTTACGTAGGAAGTCCTAGAGCTTTAAAAGGAAACTTTGAAGATGCTATGGCTATAATAAAAGGTAGACCAGATAAAACCAATAAAAGGTAGACCAGATAAGGTATAAGGTAAACCAGATCTTTTATTGCTTTCACTTGCAACCTAAATGAGATAAATAATGAGATAAAAAATGAGAGGCATGAGATAACTGAAAATTATTATCCAGGTCAGCCAGCAAATGATAGACCTGACTGTTACTTGAGTATTTAAACTCAAATTAAATAACCTTCTCCATGACATTTTTAAGCAGGGTGTATTAAGGAGTGTTGTTACACATGTTCAGGTTATTGAACTTTGAAAGCATGGTTTGCCACATGCTCATACTTTACTTCACTTTGCAAATGGTGATAAGTTTAAAACAGCACAGAATATCAATAATTTAATATCTGCAGAAATTCCAGATATGATTGTTAATCGTGAACTTTATGTTATTAAAACTTGCATGATTCACCGCCCATGTGGCATACTGAATCCAAATTCTTCCTGCATGAAAGATGGGGTGTGAAGCAAAAATTATCCTAAAGAATTTAATGCTAACACAGTAAAAGTTCATAATGGTTATCCACACTATAGACATTGTGATAATGGTTTGGTTATCAATGTAACAAGGCAACAATGTAGATAACTGCTGGGTGGTACTTTACAATCAATGGTTATTAAAGTAGTATCAAGCCCACATTAATGTTGAAGGTTGCATGTCTGTTAAGGCTGTTAAATACTTGTAGAAATACATATAGAAGGGTCGCCACTGTACCAATATTTTAATAAATGAACAAATTAATCATGATGAAGTAAACACTCTTTTAGATTGTAGTTATGTTAGTGCATCTTATTTAACAGCTCACATATAAGTGCTAAACAATTTGCAGATGCTTTGCAAAATTACAAGTTTACTCTTAGTTTGCCAACTAAGAGTAAACTTGTAGTTGACTAATTCAAATAATACTTATTAAGAGATTGGCTTTGTTTATTCATATTATTTTTTTCCCCTTATCTCCACAGTTGATTTTCAGAATAGATATAAGTTTTTACTTTAAAAAAAATATAAGTTTTTACTTTAAAAATCATGGGAACCTAATTTAAAAGAAAAAGCCTTAAAAAGTAAAGCATTGATATTGTTTTAATCTCAAGGAAATTAAAGTAAAAACCTATTCTTTTGAATGATACATTCAAAAGAATAGGTTTATACTTTACAGAGGTCTATTTCCACAAACAGCACATTCATAACATATTTCTTTACATTTTATTTTAGAGCAAACTCAACATGGTTTTGTAGGCTGTTTTTTCATTTCATACGGTGGTATTGAAGTCAAGTAGTGGAGGCAATTATTGGTGATTTGATTAACAATTTCATTTAAAAGTTCACCCAATAAATCCATAAAAACTAATTTTCTAAACTTAAGCAAGGAAATTGTCTTATTTACTCCATACTTGCTGCTTAAGCAGTAAGCATTAAACTCAAAAATATCAAAGAGATGAAGAGTTACTTTTTTATACCACCTAATTGTCTTTCTTAGGGCAATGATAATATGATACCATTTGATCCACGCTATTTACTTCTGACATACATTGATTGTAATCTTTAACAATGTTTGGGTTTCATTTTCTTCTCTCCTCTTCTGTTTGTCACTTCAATCATTTGCAATGAATGCAAGTTGAAAATCATTACCACATCTCTTTTGTCCTTCAATTTAGCAACCATTATACCCTCTCTGCTTCTGCTTATATCGTCTCCCTGTTGCAGTTTACCTTTTGTACATTCTTTTGGATTTAACTTTCGGTCAGTTCTTAACGTACCATATATGTATGTTTTTTGATTTATCATGTGTGTTGTTAATTCAAAGGAATTTTAGATGTTATTGGTGTACAGATAACCTTTTTCCAGAAATTTTTCCATTAAATCTAAAACAATAGCTATGATTTGACCCAACAAAGGTTATTCAAGAGTTGTCTCACCAGAGTAGATTTTTACTTTTTGTACAAATCTAAATCACATTTTGCAAAGCTCATAGAAGTTGATTTCATACTTATTTCTTTCATTTTTCACATAGTGCCTGAATATAAGACGCCCCAAAGAAGACTTCCCAAGGAAAGCATCATTGATTCATTAACTGAAATACTTTTATTAAGATAGTAGATGTTGTCCATTGTATTATTCAAGTGATCAAGAAGTCCAAAAATTTTACACTAGCGCCCACTACCTAAATCTTCATTGTCATTTAAATGCCAGAACAGTAACATTAGTTTGAATTTATTTTGTGGCATTATTATTATGAAATAAGGGAAATCTATTAAGACTGTTCTTAAATCAGTAGTGTTCAAAGAATGGCAGTTTGTCACATCCCATATGAAGAAGAACTCTAAGGAACTGTTGCATATTTTCTGAATTTATTGGTTTTCAATCTTTAAAATGTGAGCTTATTCAGAGCAGATGCTGCTTATTGATTTCTTGCATTGCATAGCAATTAGTTTCAACTACCAAGCTCTTCTGTAACAAATAGTCTAAAGAAATCCAATGGTTTTTTGCTCTCCAAAAAATTTGAAGTGCACACTAAAATGTTTTTTAATATTTTAATAAACATTTTAGTATGCACTTTTCATTTTTTTCACATTGTTAAAAACTTTTTTTATACATTACTAGGGTTTGCAAAAACCCAGAAAATTCCCAGGATTCGGGATTGTATAATTAGTTCCCAGAATTTCCCGGAAATCCCAGTATTATTTTATACTTTAAAACTAATTTAAATTTTTGAGTAAAATTTGTAGTAAAATGACCAAAACTTGTACATAAAGTTATTTATTTTGTCTTTAGAAAAAATTATCTTAGGGCAACTATTTGTATTATTCGTTTAAATTAACCATTAATAATTAACGATTGTACCATTAACAATTCTCTTTCAACAGTTATTTGTAACACTCTCTTTGACAATCAATAATAATTGCAAAACTATTCCCTTCGAGATAAATTCCGCACGAGGAAAAATGTTTCACTCTTTATTGAAAATAAATTGCTCAAAATGCAATTAGAACCATATCATAGTGAAATAATTATATTTTCACCATGAGAAGGATCTAACTGCTCTTATTTAGAAATATTGAACGCTATTTGAACGTTTTGTGATTGGAGTAGTTAACTAGTTTAAAATTTTGTAACTTTGGGAATAATTTTGCAATTATTATTGATTGTCAAAGAGAGTTACAAATAACTGTTGAAAGAGAATTGTTAATGGTGCAATCGTTAATTATTAATGGTTAATCGAAACGAATATTACAAATAATTGTCCTAAGATAATTTTTTCTAAAGACAAAAAAATAACTTTATGTACAAGTTTTGGTCATTTTACTACAAATTTTACTAAAAAATCTAAATTAGTTTTAAAGTATAAAATAAAACTGGGATTTCAGGGAAATTCTGGGAACTAATTATACAATCCCGAATCCTGGGAATTTTCTATTAAATTTTACACAGAGTTTATTTTTTACACAGTATATTATTTGCTTGAAAAGGCTCAAACTATCTAAACTATTTTCATTTAAGCGACTTCTTATTTTATTGGAAACCCAAATTCCAAAAAAGAAATTGAGAACTTAGTTCCACAGCTAATATTTTGTCTTTTTTTTTATAACATTGTTTACTATTTCCTAATAAACGCATCAGTAATGGTCACAATATATAAGATTGATTAAACTTACTTTAAATTTATAAACAAATAATGAAAACATTGCATTGCATTGGTACTAAATTTTATAACTATGTTGTTATTTGGCGCAATTTAAATACAGATATTAATTGGACAATGCAGGTACTGTAATTTTATAATTTCTCAATCCCAGGATATTTTAAAATAATCTGGCCAATTCAGGGTTATAAAATTAGACCGGATCCCAGGATCTGGGATTGCAAATCCTATACATTACTAACAAATTTTTTACGCATTAATAACAATGTAGTTATGAAATATATTTTAGATTCTAAAAAACACAACAGTTAAGAAAACAAAATAAAAATTACTATTTTTACTCATCATTTACGTGCATGTGAATTTATTTTACGTGTATGTGAATAGCACTATTCTTAATGCATCAAATAAGCTATATTCAATAGTCATCGCAATGAGTTATACTCAAAAATGCGATTATACTTGTACTTCAGCACTGGGCAAAAAAACTTCTTCTCTAGTGCCAGTCTAGTTCTCTAGTAAGAGTATACTCGTAGTGCTTACTTTTGTCAGTTATGTTCAGCATAAAAAATATCATAAAATTATATTCGATTAAAAATATTATAATTATTGAAATGTTGATATATAGCCTTAACAATGGGAATGAAACCAGCCTCGGTAAAAATAAATCATTGCAGACTTTAAAGCTTGGCACAGAAATCAAGCTTAGTTTAAAATAGATTGGCAGCAAACGTGTTAAAGACACGCCTTTATCAAAATATTATTTTGATAAAGGCGTATATATAAAAATTTTATTTTGATAAAGACAGAGAACACAACAATTAAACTGATTAAATACAACAAATCATGTTTTTTTCAAAAAAATATAAATAAATTATTGTGTCTGAATCGAGCAAAAGTCCTTGACTCTTTTATGAAATTTGCAAAATTTATTACATTTTCTAACTTTTTGATATAATAACAAAATTTTCTGAATTTTTAAAGTTGATGGCCACTCAGAAAATGCAATATATATATATATATATATATATATATATATATATATATATATATATATATATATATATATATATATATATATATATATATATATATATATATATATATATATATATATATATATATATATTGCATATATATATATATATATATATATATATATATATATATATAAAGAATCAAAACAATAAAATTATTTTGATGAACCCAACTGCCATTTTAGCTTGCAATTGCAAACTAAACGAAACCTGCCCTATGAACTTTATAAGTGCATTGTATTATTCCCAAACACACATGACTAAACATATATAGGTTTAACAGAGAGCATGTGGAAAATTAGATGGGCAAGCCACAAGATATTGTTCAAAAACAAACAACTTAAAAATTCAACTGCACTTTCAAAATACCTATGGGGTATAAAGAACAAGTTAATAACAACACCCAATTTAACATGGTCTATCATAAAAAGCACCCTTCCTACAACAACATAACTAAAAGATGCCTATTATGCTTATACAAGCAACTAACAATTTTTTTGTATCAAAATCCTAAAGAATTATTAAATAAAAAAGGCGAAGTAATATTCAAGTGTCCATGAGAACAAATCTTTGCTGGACAACCACAAACCAATTAGATTTTACTAACGCATTTTTTTCTTGTTCAGAATTATTTTTCCACAAGAAAAATCAGATTTTTTACCTGATTGCATACAATATGAAACTTATAGTTGTAAAAAATATGTTATTTTATTTATAAATATATATATATTTATATATATATATATATATATATATATATATATATATATATATATATATATATATATATATATGCACAAAAAGTTCCAACCACACAATATTTATAGTGAAAAACTGTTTTTGTACTGTATTGTGTACGCTATAAAGTTAGCAAAAAAATGTATACCAATATACTTTATACATATATAAATATATATATATATATATATATATATTTATGTATATATATAATACTATATTATATATATATATACTTATATTGTGCTATATTATATATATATATATATATATATATATATATATATATATATATATATATATATATATATATATATATATATATATATACATATATATATATATATAAATATATATATATATATATATATATATATATATATATATATATATATATAATATATATATATATATATATATATATATATAGCTACTACAGTGTATATAGGTATATATTTTTTTGATAACTTTATTCCATACAGCTTTGTCAGAAAAAGGATAAATCAAAAAATAATGAAAAAATAAATTGCTGTCCCAACCTAAACCCATGTTCTTCCGATTTAGTAAATCAATGTAGGTGCTGAGGCTCTGACTATTTCAGTATGATGTCAATATATATATACATATATATATATATATATATATATATATATATATATATATATATATATATATATATATATATATATATATATATATATATATATATATATATATATATACCTGCATGTTATTACAAATTTACAAAATAAAGTAAAATAGCATAGTAATAATAATTACATAGTATCATTGAGGTCATTATGAATATCATCGCCATATGTTAATACTTTAATTTTTTCATCCAGCTCTTTATTTTTTTTCTGAAAATTTTGAAAAAATTATTAGAAAAAATTATTATTAATGGTTTTTTTTTGACTAATTGAAAATCTTAAAGAAAACTAATATAACTAAAAACCTGTAAGTCCACAATAATTGAATTTAAAAATTCTACCTAAAATAAAATAAAAAAGTAAACAGAATAATAAATATAATAGAAAAATAAAATTTATGGCATAATTTGCTTATACGTTTTCATATTTATTTTGATGTAAAACTATTAATTTCATCTAGAGCAATATTTTATTTATTTAATTATTATTATAAAATAGAGTAAAGAAGGTAAATTAAAATTAAAAATATAATAGAATTGAGGAAAAAAGGAAATTATATACATATATACATATATATATATATATATATATATATATATATATATATATATATATATATATATATATATATGTATATATATATATATATATATATATATATATATATATATATATATATATATATATATATATATATATATATATATATATATATATATATACCTCAGCATCTTTCTCATTTTTTGCTTTTGTAACTTTATTAAGAAGTTCTTTTAGTTCTTCTACATGTGATGAATCTATAACATAAAATAAATATCATCTTCATCATCATCATCATCATCATCATCATCATCATCATCATCATCATCATCATCATCATCATCATCATCATCATCATCATCATCATCATCATCATCATCATCATCATCATCATCATCATCATCATCATCATCATCATCATCATCATCATCATCATCATCATCATCATCATCATCATCATCATCATCATCATCATCATCATCATCATCATCATCATCATCATCATCATCATCATCATTACCATCATTGTCAATTTATTTTTTATTTATTAATTTACCTGATTTTGCATTATTATTTTTCAACTTGGCAGTCAATGAAGTGTTTGCTACTTCTAGCATTTCGAGCTATTAATAAATTTGATGTCTTTTTAAAACTTTCTATAACACAGTTTCTGTAATAAAGCATTACAAAAATACTTCAATACTTAATGACGTATCCAGCAATTATTTGGGACACCAGTATAAAAAGAAGAACTGTTTCAAAAAAAAAAGCTTATTTTCAAAACGATCGATTTGGTTGATAAACATGAAAAAAAGTGTGACAAAGGATTGATGTGGAAAAAGGGTGTGACAAAGTATTGATGTGGAAAAAGGGTGTGACAAAGCATTGATGTGGAAAAAGGTGTAACAAAGCATTGGTGTGATAAAAAAAGGGTGTGACAAAGCATTGATGTGTGAGGAAAAAAACTAGATGAATAAAAGTTTTAAGAGTATGAAAGGACAGGTAAAGTAAAGTCATAAATAAGCCAAGCAAAAGTTTTAGTTTATAAAACTAAAGCTGTTTAAGCAACAAAACTTTGATCCATATGAAATTAATTCAGGTTTTTTGTTTAGTAAATTTTCTTGATCCATATGAGTAATAATTTCAACTTTTTTTCAAGTTTATGAAGAAAACCAGTGTGATTAGATCTAAAACCAGTGTGATTAGATCTAAAACCTTTGACATGTCATGAGCAATAGTCCTTGCCTTGTCACCTCCATTTAATATTAAACCTCCAATTAATCTGTTAAAACAGTTAACGAGTCAGCATTAGAAGAGAATCAGAATCTGAATTGATTGTCATAGAGTAAGTTGTAAGATTAAGACTTTGCTAGATAGAAGATTGGACAAGAGTTAGAAGATCAGAGTGTTTTCCAGAGTTTTTAAAAATGGCAACCGCAAATGCCATTTTACAGCACACAGAAAAACAAGATTCAGTTAAGCACTTTTTTAAGACATATAAACCCTTTATTTGAAAGTCACTTTTTCTTCATTATTCAGCGTAAAAACCTTAAATAAGCATTACAAAAGCAAAAGCTCAATGCATCAAACTCTTATGTTCAATGTCTAATTACAACATAAGATAATTTCTCTTACAGTTATTCAAAGCCAATATTTAAATTTTTTGTTGAAAATTTATATTCTCAAAGAACAAAAATAGCATTAATTTGTCTACAGTTATCTTATGTATCAAATGTAAAAGTTTTATTCATGCTTACATAAAAAAGAGAACTTATATAGCAATGATATATTTAAACTGCAGAGAGTTAAAGTTTGAATCGATTATTTTAGGCAATGCCCAAACTGGTGTCAAAATCAGCTCAAATACGCCACTAATAATGTACCTTAAATATATTCTCACTTGTTTACGAAGAGTTTCTATCTCATTTTCTTCAACAAGCTTATTTTTGTGAACTACATTTTGTCCTCTTTCAAGATTTAACTGATCATGTAGAACTTCAAGCTCTTTTTTGTAGTTTGCTTCTTGTTCACATTTCTAATTTTGAATTATCAAAAGTATACATGAATGTTAAAAGCATAAATATATTTAAGATTTTTTTTGTAGCATTTTTTATAATAACTTTTATAACTTTTTATTTAAAAATAATAAAATGTTAGTGACATTTAAAAAATACAAAAAAAAACCTTCAAAAATATAAAAGGAAATCCATATTAAAATATACACTTAAACAAAAACAATTACTTCCTTTTTGAGAAAAATCTCTTAAAAAATCTTTTATAGATAACATTAAAACTGGATCAATAAAAATCTTTTATAGATAACATTAAAACTGGATCAAATTCAAAACAAAATTATTAAAAAAATACAAGGTTTGCAAAAAACAATAAATCAAAAAAGATCAATAAACAATAAACCACTACTCATTAAACCAATAAATCACTACTAAAAAACTAGATCAGACTTATTACTAACCAACCACACTAGATCAGTACTAGTGAACCACACTCAGCACTAACCAACTACACTAGACCAGTACTAGTGAACCACACTCAGTACAAACCAACCACATTTAATCAATACAAATGAACCACACTCAGTACTAACCACACTAGATCAGTACAAGTGAACCACACTCAATACTAACCAACTACACTAGATCAGTACTAGTGAACCACACTCAGTACTAACCAACTACACTAGATCAGTACTAGTGTACTCAGTACTAACTAAACACACTAGCTCAGTAATAATAAGCAATACACACAAAGAAATCAATGTATACCCAAACTTTTTTTTTTTTTTCAATTACCAATTTGTAAATTAAATAATTAAATTATTACAAACTTTTAAATTTATTAATTAGTTACTTTACGGTCATAAATAAAAACTTTCAGAAGTTTAACAGAAACAACTTGAATACTGGTTACTACTGGTAAAGAAAATCTAAAATCATTATTATCATCTTTAAAATCTTACTATCTAAGCGATGTCATAAAAGTTTATCTTGTTAAAAGGTCATTTTAATCAATCACTAAATAACTGAATAATTACTAAAATAACTTATTAATGAAAAAAATGTAACAATTTGAAGAAATATAGAAAAAAAAAAACAAAGCAAAATAACAACCTGGTTAAATTCAGCTTGCAGTTTATCTTTTTTCATGACTATTTCATTAAGCTGTTTGTTTATATCTTCATAATCTTTTTCTGCTTTCTTTTGGTTGCTAAGTGCAACACTAATCTGTTCCTCATAATCTTTTTCTGCTTTCTTTTGGTTGCTAAGTGCAACACTAATCTGTTCCTCATAATCTTTTTCTGCTTTCTTTTGGTTGCTAAGTGCAACACTAATCTGTTCCTCATAATCTTTTTCTGCTTTCATTTGGTTGCTATGTGCAATACTTAACTGTTCTTTTAAAGAATACCTAAAAGTGAAATTTAAAAAATCATTTAAAATTGATTTTAAAAATTAAAGTAAGCAGAATATACTAGTAATGTAGATTAGATTAGATATGACATTATTAATGCAAATTTTAATATAATAACATTGATAATTATTAATTAATAAAATTATAAAGTAAATAATTACTATTCTCTTCCATTTTATTTGACATAAAATTTCTGATTTTCTTAGATTATTTTTATTTCCCCAATTAATTTGATCTAACCATTTCAAGCTTAATTTCTTTTAAACATCAGTTCTTCTAAGACTTATTTTAAACTAATTTATATATAACATGAAAAGAAAATTAAAACGAAAAAAAAATTGCTTCCAGTAACTACAACCAAAACCAGTACTTTCATCAGCTGAATAAATGGGGGTGGGTAGTGGTGTGAAGTTTGTTCATTTTTTAGTTTTTTTCCAAGCCCCTCCCCCCCTTTCTTTTGATTCCTCTCATTTATTAAATTTTTAAAATAATAAAAACTCACAGCTGAGATTCAAGTAAAGATGCTGAAGTAGAATTATCTTTAATTTGTTTACGAAGAAACTCGGCCTCTTCTTCCATTTTTTTTAATGCAAGATTTGACTTCTCTACTTTATTATGCAATTCTTCATTAACTTCCAAAAGAGCATCATGTTTTTTTAAAGATTCTTTAATTTGTAAATCATGCTGTAATTTTATCTCACTAAGCTGATGCATATTGTCCTCATGCAATGTCTGGATAGCATTTTGTTGTAAAATCTTGATATCAGAATTTAGCTTTTGGATTTCATTCTCTTTCAACAACAACAACTTCTTGGAATTTTCCAATTCAATCTTGTAATTATAACATAATCATTAATCAAAAAATATCAGAAAATTATAATAAACTCAAAATATATATATAAAAAATAAATATACATATATGTATATATATATATATATATATATATATATATATATATATATATATATATATATATATATATATATATATATACAAACAAAAAAATTATAACATAAACATTAAATAAAAAAGTATTAAAAAATTATAACATAAAAATTAAATAAAAAATATTAGGAAATTATAATAAATTTAATATATATATATATATATATATATATATATATATATATGTATATATATATAGATCTATAGTTTGTTGTCTTTGGGAAGAGAACAAACTATAGATCTTAATAAAATGTTTTTATTTTTTTTACTGTAAATCATGTGCGGAGTGTTGCTACATCGACTATCTTATAGCCTGACTCGCATGGGAGTGCTGCTACATCGACTGACAAATAGCCTGACTCGCAAGGGAGTGCTGCTACATCGACTGACAAATAGCCTGACCCGCAAGGGAGTGCTGCTACATCTACTATCTTTTAGACTGACCCGCAAGGGAGTGTTGCTACATCGACTGAGTTTTTGGTTGGGGCAGGCAGTCTATCAATTAATAAAAAAAAATTCCGGTCTCGCATTTTAATTTTTACTTTTTGTCAACAAAATATGGAAAAAACTTTCCGACAACATCTAAGGGTTGTATGTATATATATATATATATATATATATATATATATATATATATATATATATATATGTATATATATATATATATATATAAACAAAATACATATGTATGTTAAATAATAATAATAATAATAATAATAATAATAATAAATGATAAATTGTAAGTAAAAAAATATTTAAAAAATTTATATCTATGTATATATATATATATATATATATATATATATATATATATATATATATATATATATATATATATATATATATATACATATATATATATATATATATATATATATATATATATATATATATATATATATATATATATATATATATATATATATATATACACAATACATACAAGAATAATATGTATGTATGTAAATTCTTAAAACAATACTTGATAAGATATCTAAAAAAAACTTTTATGAATTTTAACAGACAACTTCACCATATTATTTTGATTAAAAATCAAAATAATATGCTGAATTTTACAATGAAACTTTTAAATCAGAAGAAACAAATATTAGAAAAGTACTCTCATGGCACTACATCCTCTAAGTGGAAACACTAACAGACTTTTTGTCTTGATAATTATACAAAATCAATGGTGAAACAGACTCAGATCAGGTTAACAGATAAACAGAGTCAGATCAGGTTATCCTGCTACTGGTAACATGTAACCCAGTACAATCTGCTTCATGCCCTGCTGCCTTGTAGGATACTCCTTTTTAGGCAAAGGCTAGGAGATGCCAACTCTGACTTGAAACACCCCCTGCCTTGGGGCTCTCGGTTGAGTAAAGGCTAGAGATGGTGTCTCGATAAAAATACTCATCTTAGGCAGATGTTAAATGCACCCAGCTACTGTCTTGAAGAAGGCAAAGACTTAAGGGGTAAACAGATTTTATCTGATGACCAGCCTCGCACTCCTTCTTCATCTATTAGGCTGGCGCAGATGTATTTTTAATACATTGTTTCCAGTTTAGGATGTTGAATGCTGGATCTTCTTGACTCAATGCATGGGTTTGCTTGTGTCTCCGTTTTTATGACTAGGCAACTCATTCTATTATCTCCTAATGTACAGGTACAGCTCTAAAACTCAGTTTTATGTTCTGAGGCCGGCTGGTAGTCAGGTTTCCCAAACTCTGTGGTAGCTCTCAGAGAGGCTGATTCCATCAACAGCTGAAAAATATCAAAGTATTAACAGTGCCATGTTGCGCATGGATGGTGTCCCTGTTTGTACTTTTGGAGTGTATTGCGGAGGCCACATTTGGAGCCCTTTGTTACAGCTCAGGGTTTATTAGTAGTAATGAGGCAATTGCTTGGGCTATTAAACATTGTTCTGAGTACTATCTATGCTTTGAGTCAAGTTCTTCAATCTAATTTGAAAATGAATTAAGTACCAAAAACTATAAAACACAAAAAACCATAATCATCACCAAGTTCTCTAAACCTATCATTCACTAATATTTATGACCTTCAAAGTAACTTTTCTTCTGTTGAGTCTTATCTCTTGTAAAGTTCACCAGACCTACTTGCTCTTTGTGAGACTAATTTGAGTTCAACTGTCTCATCTTGTGATCTTAGTGTTGATGGTTATCATCTTTTAATTCGTAAAGACTCCAATAGTCACATGCTTGGCCTGGGCATTTACATTCGTAAGAATTCACCCATTTGTTGTGAAACTAGGTTTGAATCCATAGACTATTCTTTCATGTGCTTTGGTTTAGCACCACTTCACTCTATTGCCTTTCTATTTGTTCTATATCGCTCTCCTTCATCTCAAGACTGCACTCTTCTTGATATTTTTTCTGATCGTACTGACCAAGTCCTCTCTCTTTATCCATCAGCTAATATAGTTGTTGTCGGTGACTTCAATGCTCACCACTCAATGGCTTGGCTCTAGTGTCTGCAGGCATTAAAGCCCACAACTTTTGCCTTTCTCAATCCCTAACTCAAATAGTCAACTTTCCAACTCGCTTTTCTGACAACCCGAATCATTTACCTTCTCTACTCGACTTATGTCTTGTTTCTGATCCTAGTCGGTGCTCAGTTTCTCAACATTTACCCTTAGGTGCTTCTGATCACAGTTTGATCTCTCTAAAACAAATGTCTCATTCTTCTTCATCACCTGAATCACCCTATTATTGAACCTCTAACAACTACAGTAAAGCTGACTGGGATTCTTTCCGTGATTTTCTTCATGATGGCCCTTGGGTAGAAATCTTTTGTCTTCCTGTCGACAAATGTACTTCTTACATAACTTCGTGGATTCATGCTGGCATTGAATCTTTTGTTCCCTCTCGACGATTCCGGGTCAAGCCTCACTCTACTCCATGGTTTTCCTCAAACTGTGCTGCTGCAATTGCCAATCGAAACCATTACTTCCATATTTATCAGCAAAACAATTCTACAGAAAACAGACGTCTGTTTATTACTACTAGAAACGGTTGTAAAAAGGTTTTGTCTAACGCCAAACCTTGCTATTCACAGGTAATGAAATCTTGCATTTAATTTCAAAAATTAGGCTCTCGTGACTTCTGGAGCATCTTTAATAATATCAATAATAAGGGCAAATCTTTAATTCCACCTTTCTTGTATGGTTCAGACTTTGCCACTAGTTGCTTTCTACCTGATATTGCCAACAAACAGGTTGATCCATTGCTTGACATTCTTATCACTCCAGCTTCTGTATCTAAAGTGATTTCCTGCCTAGACTCATTTATAGCTTGTGGCCCGGACAACATACCTGTTATTGTCTTGCAGAAGTGTGTAACATACCTGTTATTGTCTTGCAGAAATTCAACAAGTGCTTATCAGAGTCTTGTTTTCCAGCCTGCTGGAAAGCGGAATCTGTTATCCCTATTTTCTAAAATGCTGGAGAGCGATCTGATTCGTCTAACTACCGTCCCATTAGTCTTCTTCCTATCATAAGCAAGATTTTTGAATCTTTAATTAACAAACACTTAATCTCTCTTCTTGAATCTAATAACTTACTATCTGACCATCAATATGGATTTCGATCTTCTCATTCTACAGCTGATTTGCTAACAGTAATAACAGATTTTATCGTGTATTAGATAAAGGTGGAGAGGTTCAGGCTGTCGCTCTTGACTTTTCAAACGCTTTTTATGAAGTTTGGCATTCTCCATAACCTTTCTTCTTATGGTGTATCTGGCAACATCTTTAAGATTATTGAATCCTTCTTTTCCAATCCTAGTATAAAAGTTGTCCTTGATGGACAGCACTCTTCTTCTTATTCTATAACTTTAGGGGTTCTTCAAGGTTCTATCCTTGGCCCTATACTCTTTTTAATTTACATTAACGATCTTCCAGATATTCTCACATCTAAGGTGGCATTGTTTGCTGATGATACTACCATTAATTCTTGTCGTGATAAGAAGCCAACAATCTCTGATTGCTTGGAGGGGGCATTTGAGCTTGAAAAGGATCGCACTTCTGCTACAGCATGGGGCTCACAGTGGCTAGTGAAAAATTTAGTTCAAATATGAACTAAATTTTTCAAAATAAAATTTAGTTCATATTTGAAAAAAATAATAAAAATGATTTTTTAAATAAGAACTTAGATTTTATTTGTAACTTTTATTATAGCTAGAAAAAAACAAACTGTTTGTATGATTTTTAACGCGTTAATAAAATAACTTTAATTACAATGCGGTACTTGAAAAGACGTTAGTGACGCAATATAACTTCTAACAATGCAAAATATATTTACTGAGTTGAGTAACTTAGAAATGCGTTACGCGTTTTCGCTACGCAGCGAAATCTCGTAACAAGGCCTGATATATATATACATAACTTGAGTTGATCAAATTTTGGGTTTCTTTTGTTGTTATTTTATCCCATGCCCTCATTATAGCTTATTTCAAGTTGTCTTTGTGTCTAAATGCTTATTTGCCAATTTTTCTGTCCAAAAAATACCACCAATTTTCTATTGGATTCAAGTACGGACTTTGAGATGGGCATTCCAAAACACTGATATTATTTGTATCAAAGCATAATTTTATTTTCTCAATTGTTAAGAAGCATAATCTGATTGGAACTGTTGCTAGTGCGGCTGGTAGAGGATGAAAATGCAGGACCACTAGTGCAATTGATCGAAACATCATTTATGTCATCAATAATGTGAAGAAAAATAGATTTGTTTTGGCAGCTAAGTTAGTTTTAAAAATTCAAGAAAATCATAACATCACAGTGACTCCTCAAACAATCAGAAATTGCATAAGAGAACAAGGATATAGAGGTAGAGTGGTTCAAAATAAACCTTTTTTAATTTCTAAACAAATGAAACGCCGATTGGAATTTGCATCGAAGTACTTAAAAATGCTGATATCACATATGAAAAAAATTTTGTGGTCAGATGAGTCAAAATACAATCTTGTTTCATCGGATGGAGTCCAAAAAGTGAGGCAAAAAAAAGGAGAAGCATATAAATTGAGTTGTTTGCGAGGTAGTGTAATGCATGAAGGAGGAAATGTGATGGTTTGGGGTAGTATGAGTTGAAAAGAAGTAGGGAAATTAACATGTATTGATGACAAAATTGATGCTTCAACATATTGTGAAATTCTCAAAGCTAACTTACAACGTACTTAAAAACTGAGAATGGGAAGCAATTTCATACTCTAGCAGAATAAAAATCCAAAACATACCGCTAAGAAAACAAAGGTTTTACTTTGACATAAATAGCATCAATGTTTTGCAATATGCACTTTGCAATAATGCACTTTGACATAAATAGCATCAATGTTTTGCAACAGCCGTCTCTAAGGCCGGACTTGAACCCAATAGAAAATTGGTGGTATTTTACAACAGAAGAGACCCAAAATTGATCAACTCAATGCCAAATCAGCTAGATGAGGGCATCAAGGCTAAAGGAGGCCCCACTCGGTACTGATTTCCATGGAATTTGATCATTTTGACATTATTTTTGAACTGTAGGATTATTTTTTTTGCAGTCAATTTTATGCATCATTAGATCAATTGTGTAAAATTCAATAGGTTTGAAAAGCAATTAATTGACCAATACACAAATGAATTCTTAAAACAATTCCTGATAAGATATCTAAAAAAAACTTTTAAATAATTTAGCGGACAACTCATTTTTTGATGCTATCTTTAAGATTATGATTTTTTTTTAAGTGTACAATTATTTTTTTTTTTGCATGCTGTATACATATATATATATATATATATATATATATATATATATATATATATTTATATATATATATATATTTATATATATATATATATATATATATATATATATATATATATATATATATATATATATATATATATATATATATATATATACTTATTAAAACTAATGAGGCAATTGCTTTTATTAATAGTAATGAGGTAATTTTATTAATAGTAAATGCGTTTATTAATAGTAATGAGGCAATTACTTGGGCTATTAAACAGTGTACTAAGAACTATCTATGCTTTGAGTCAATTTCTTTAACAAATTTAATAATGAAAAAAGTACCAAAAACTATAAAACACAAAAAAACCATCATCATCACTAAGTTCTCTAAACCTATCATTAACTAATATTTATGACCTTCAAAGTAACTTTTCTTCTGTTGAGTCTTATCTCTTGTAAAATTCACCAAACCTACTTGCTCTTTGTGAGACTAATTTGAGTTCAGCCATCTCATCTTGTGATCTTAGTGTTAGTGGTTACCTTCCTTTAATTTGTAAAGACTCTATTAGTCACATGGTTGGCCTGGGGATTTACATTTGCAAGAATTCACCAATTTGTCGGGAAACTAGGTTTGAATCCACAGACTATCCTTTTAGGTGTTTTCATTTAGCACAACTTCACTCTATCGCCTTTCTCTTTGTTCTATATTGCTCTCCTTTACCTTAAGACTGCACTCTTTTTGATGTTATTTCTGATTATATTGACCGAGCCCTTTCTCTTTATCCATCAGCCAATATTGTTGTTGTTGGTGACTTAAATGCTCACCACACTGAATGGCTTGGCTCTAGTGTCAGTGACTCTGCAGGCATTAAAGCCCACAACTTTTGCCTTTCTCAATCCCTAACTTATGTAGTCAACTTTCCAATTCGCTTTCCAGACAACCCGAATCATTTACCTTCTCTACTCAACTTATGTCTTGTTTCTGATCCTAGTCAGTGCTCTACACATTCACCCTTAGGTGCTTCTGATCACAGTTTGATCTCTCTAAAACAATTATCTCATTCTCCTTCAACATCTGAATCCCCCTACCATCATACCTCTTACAACTACCTTAAAGCTGACTGGGACTCTTTACATGATTTTCTTTCATTCCCTTGGGTAGAAATCTTTCGTCTTCCTGTTGACAAATGTGCTTCTTACATAACTTCATGGATTCAGGCTGGTATAGAATCTTTTATTACCTCTCAACGACATTTCTAAAGCATTTGATAAAGTTTGGCATGCTGGTCTTTTCCATAAGCTTTCTTCTTACAGTGTATCTGGCAACACCTTTAAGATTATTGAATCCTTTCTTTCCAATCATAGTATAAAAGTTGTGCTTGATGGACAGCACTCTTTTTCTTATTCTATAACTTTAGGGGTTCTTCAAGGTTCTATCCTTGGCCCTATACTCTTTTTAATTTACATTAACAATCTTCCAGATATTCTCACATCTAAGGTGGCATTATTTGCTGATGATACTACCATTAATTCTTGTTGTGATAAGAAGCAAACTCTCTCTAATTGCTTGGAGCATTTGAGCTTGAAAAGGATCTCACTTCTGCTACAGCATGGGGCTCACAGTGGCTAGTGAACTTTAATTCAGATAAAACTTTTTTTCAGGCAATCTTTATCGCAATAATTTAGATCTTCCCATATTTATGAAGGGTGATGTACTCAATGAGTCATCTGCTCTTCATCTTCTAGGATTAACTCTTAGTTCCGATCTTTTTTGGAAACCATATATCAAATCAGTTGCAAAATTAGCATCTGCTAAGGTTGCATCTCTTTATCGAGCTTAACACTTTCTTACTCCGGATTCTATTCTCTATCTCTATAAATCTCAAATCTGACCTTGTATGAAATACTGTTACCATATCCGGGACGAATCTTCTAATAATGCCCTTTCTCTTTTAGACAAGGTGCAAAAACACATTGTAAACACAGTTGGACCTGCTCTTGCAGCCAACCTTTAAACATTATCACATTGTTGTAATGTTGCTTCACTTTCTCTTTTCTACAAATACTATAATGGGCACTGCTCTAAAGAGCGAGCATCTTTTGTGCCATCTACTAAAATTCATTCTCATGTCACTTATTCAACTAAGTCTCATCCTTTTTCTGTTACTGTTCCTATGTGCTCCAAAAACTCTTACTCCTCAAGTTTTTTTTCTTGAACAGTTCTTTGGAACTCGCTTCCTTTATCTTGCTTTCCTGATTTAAATAATTTTCAATCCTTTAAATTGTCTGTCAATCATTATCTTGCTCTACGATCTTCATCTTTTCTCTTCAAGTAACTTCCAACTCTAATTAATGGTTGCTTGCAGCCTTGTTGGAAGCAAAGATGTTTTAAAAAAAAAAAAAAGAATATATATTTGTATAATTTTAATGTAACAAGTATATATTGTCCTTAAATGAATACGTCTATGCATGCGCATACTTTTATGTATTTATTATTATATATATACTATTTATTGTTATATTTATTTGTGCATATGTAGAAGCATGTTTAGCTTGTTTGGATGAGGTGTTTACCTTGTACATAGGATGTCCGTAGTTTGAATCCCACTATAATCCATATTTTTTATTTATTTTTCTTTTAAATAACGCTAGTCATATATTTGCTTTGTTTCTATTTATCTTTTTCTTTTTGTATATAAAAAATCTTTTAGTTGTATGTTTTTGAATGATACACATCTCTTCAGATTTAGATTTCTTATACCATTTAAGCCTTTCAGTGTATTTTATGAGTATGGCGCACACACATATATACATAACTTTTAAACTTTAATTAGGTCATGCCATTGATACATTTTTTACATAGCCTTAATTGTTTCATATTACCTTTATATTCCTGTATATTTTTTATCCCTTATCTTTTAGCGCTTTGTAATTTTGAATACCTGCTGCTTTTTAACACTCGGTTCTGTGCGCCTATTCCTCTCTGCTCCCTCTTTTTTGGTCTACTATGTTATTGGTGACAATTATTAATAATAATTATTATTAACCGCTATATAATTATTATCAATAATTATTAATAGTTATTATTAACAAGTGTTTACGCATATTTCACCAACAACATAGTAGACCAAAAAGTAGGGGCAGGTAGAAAAACGAAAAAAAGTTTGGGGAGCGGATGGGATTGAAATATAGACATTCCCTGTATGAAGTACAAGTCATGTCCATGGTTCAAGCATCCAAACGAGCTAAACATACTTCTACATTTGTGCAAATAATTATAGCTATACAATAAAAAAGTTACAAACAGATAGCAATTTATATTTTCGCTTTCCTCTTTAAAAATAACAAATAAAATATAGGAAAACCATTCTTTTTATGTCGATTTAAACCAATTTTTTTTTGCTTTACCTTATTGAATTTTGTTGCTGAAAATAACAACTACTCTAAAAAAAAGAAAATAAAAACAGTACACAAATTATTCAAATAATGAATTTTTTTTATTTTAATTTATTTTAATTTCTATTTTGGTGTCTTGCTTTCTTTGTTTTTGAAATTTAAGTTTTTTTCAGCAACGCCTTATATAATAAAACTGGCAAACAGCTGTGACCAGCTGTTTGCCAGTTTTATTATATTATATAATAAAACTGGCAAACAAAAGTAATAAAAAATTAGCCCGTATGAATTCTCACATACTCGTTACACATGAAACTATTAAGAATTACAGAGTCAGTCCCGATTTATCACCTGCTAAAAGAGAACTTGAGTTTTAACTGAGCAAAGACCACAACTTTTGTAATGATGCACTCTTTTATTGCGGCACCTGCAATGGAGCAATTATCAATATCAAGGGTGATATATACCTTACTCCTCGCTCTATGCCAACCAATTAGCTCTAGCATCAACACTAACTTATATTGCATCAACCAATCGTTGCTTATCAACCATATACATGACTAATATGCGCACAATCTGCGACAAAATAGAGATTTTTAATCAGTTTTTTACAGATTCCAACATTGACATTGCCTGTCTAATTGAAACTTGGCTAAACCCAAGTGATACGAAAACTATTCTTTCCCAAATCAAGAATATTTACATTTACATATATGTAAATATAATTATCAGTTCAGGGATTATATATAAGCACTGAACATCAGGATCGTATTGGTGGTGGTACTATTATATTCATAAACAAAAAATACTCAGATGAAATAGAACAAATAAAATTAATGACTAGCTATGTATTTAATTTGGTGTCAAAAAAAGAAATTGAACTAACAATTGGTTGTGTATACCCAAAATAACTCCCCTGAGGATACTCCTGCCAAGTAATATGTGCCTATATCCCAGTCTGGTCTCAAAGTGAGCAGCTTAATGCATCTTATCACTTTGCACAACTTATTGAATCAGTCATAACTTACTGTACAATGGGAAACAAACCACTTATAATTAATGCGAGGAATCTAAATGGCTGCTCTACTGATTTTATTTGTTGTTTTCACCAACTCATTTACCTACCTACATTATCCTACCCAAAAACCAGTTATTCATCATCATAAGTAAGCTCCTAAATGCTAAATAATCATTAAATAAATTTGACAGTTATTCATTCTTTAAAAAAAAATTAGTTCAATTTTATCGCAATTGTTTTTTTGGTTTACCTTCCTAAACATTTTTTTTTTCACTCAAAATTAAATTTTAAATAAATGGCTGCATCAAAAATTTGCACAAACTGTAAGTGAAACTTTTATTTTTATAACGCAAGTTAAATCGCAGCAATTTTTTAATAAACGATATATACAGTAATATAATTTTAATAAATGATGTTTGGAAAAATAATCTTTGCTTTCACAACAAAATTGTTAATAAAATAATAAACTTTTAATAAATAAAGTAAATAAACTTATGTAATTTTTTTATTTGTTACTCTCTAATTTTTTTTCAAATAAAAAATCATTTGTAGTTGCAAAGCTGCAATTAGAAATTTAAGAAATAATCATTTAAAAATTGTAATATTAAAAATGTAATATTAAATTTAATTATTTAATATTAAAAAAAAAAAGAAAAGAAAATAAACATTCCCTTATAGTAATAACAAAAAAGAAGTTAAATAATATTTAAATAATTTTGCGGTAATTAATACTATTGCAGTAATTTAAAAAAGTTAATGTCTTTAAAAAATAAAAAAATTAAGAGAACTTCATGACGTCAAATCCAAATTAGGCTATTGCATAAAGCATTTTTTATTTAAAACAAGCTTTCAGTGGTTCGTCTGATTATTGCATGCAAATGAATTACGGTTGAGGCATCTGATTACTCATCTTGATGGAGTTACCAGTGGTCCAAAATTCTTTTCTGGACCCATTGGAAGTTTACTGCTGACATGTGAAGAATTGCCTATTGTACCATTTGTGGCTATAAAGTTTGACAACTGTTCTCCTGTGGATTGTGGTGACTTGAGATCGGATCAAAAATATTTGTTCAACATGTGTAAAGCAGTAGAAGCTAGGCAATGTTTTGAAGATCTTGCGTTGCAAAAGCCCAGACCAGTGGTACATTCAAGATGGTTGATTACTGCTAACAGGCTGCTTCGGTTATATGTAGCGACAGTTATTCCTTCCGAGAATCTTGTGAAACTTGTCACGTATGTCATGACTGTGTATGCACCACTGTGGTTCCACATTAAAGTCAGGTCTGCGTGCACGGAAGGATCGCGACATATGTGGAGACTAATACAGTTTTCCAGATATATAAAACCGGAACTCAAAGCGATCGTTGATCCCGTAATTGCCAGAAACAGTTACTTTTGCCATTCTGAGAACATCTTGTTGGCAATGCTAGCTAATGAAAGAGACCACATCAGAGAGCTGGGCTGCAGACAGATACTTGCTGCATGGAAGGAGAACGCATCAGAAGCACTGCGACAATTTCGAGTTCCAAGTTTAAACTTCAATGCCAGAGATTACATTGACCTGGTAGACTGGAATAACGAAGACCACTGCAAACCTTCGATGACAAAACACCTGGCTGAAGCAGAGCTACAAGACTGCGTTAAGAACAGGAACAACCAGCTTGCTAGGAGCCTGCCACAATTTCCCTGCTACACCCAAGCCACCAAGCGACATATTCTTCTAGTGACTGAGGCATCAGCAGCAGTTTGCACTGAACGAGACGGATTTATCCGTTCTGGTATTGAATCCAGAAAGAAAATGAAAACATTAGACAACAAAGCACAATACAGACTTTAACTTTTTATTTGCATGTGTAGTGTGTACTTGTGTACAGTGTAGTACAAGTATTTTAAGTAACTAAATTAAACATTGCTTAGTTATATGTAAAATGTCAGAAAATTACATAAAATTGGTGATATTTCAAGAGTGTTGGTGCACCCCAAACCAACAAATTTATGAGCTCTACTTTTTTGTTTTCACTAATGCTACTATGGAGCAACTATTCCACCCCCTGCCAATTATAGATTTGCAAATTTTTTTTTTTACAATATTTTCAGCCAACCTTAATATATATATATATATATATATATATATATATATATATATATATATATATATATATATATATATATATATATATATATATATATATATATATTATATATATATATACAAATATTAAGTATATACATATTGCATATATATATATATATATATATATATATATATATATATATATATATATATATATTATATATATATATATATATATATATATATATATATATATATATATATATATATATATATATATATATATATATATATATATATATATATATATATATATATATATATATATATATATAGATATATACATTAAATGATATAAAAGTGTGAAAAAAGTAACTGTTTGCATATATATTTTTAAAAGGTTCTTACTATATTTTTTTTTAAACACAGTTCGTTTTCTTCATACTTGTCTTTTAACTTAGTTAACTGTTCTTCCTAAATATTTCAAAATTATTAATTATATTAATGATTATATGAAAAAAAAATTTTGATAGCAATTATAAATTGGTCGAGCTTTGAAAATAATGAAATTAAATAAGTTTTGATGAAGAAAAGGTTTTTAGAGATATTTACCATTATATTCATTGATTCTTTCAAAAAAATATTTTTCTCATTTTCATAAGATTGTTTTTCTTTCATCATTTTATCCTGTAAAAATTAAAATAATTATACTACGTCTTTTTAATTATACTATGTCTATAATAAACAAATAAAGTTTTTAATAGTGTTAATTTTAATTATGTTAAATCTTTGATCTTTTTAATTAAAAATAATGCCATATCACATTATCTTTTTTTTTTTTGTAATTTATCTCCTCAAAGCTGAAGAGGCTACTGCAGTCAGAGGGGGCAATCAAGGAAGCTACATTTTATGAAAAGTTTAGTAACCAATATTTTCAACATATGAAATATAATAACAACTGTGAAAATTTTAGTAAGCAATATTTTTAACATGTTAAATATATTACCAATTGTAAAAATTTCAGTAAGCAATATTTATTATGTAGCAATTTTGATAAGTTATATTTATTATGTAAACATAATTTTTGGTAGATCGTGGGGTAAAGCATAAATGGCAATGATGTTTATCTGACCGGATAAACTAGATATTGGTGCTAAGCCTCTTCGAAATGCTGGTAATAATAAACGCGATTCTTAGGAGAAGTTTATTACCATCACTATATAAATTATGATTACACAAAAGCAATAATGTTTTTTCTTTATCTTATACCTCCTATCAGTTTATATTTCATTTTTTTTAGTTTATATTTTATTTTTTATATTATTTGTTTCATTTTAAATATTTATATATCTATACTTATGTATATTTGTTTTAAGTATGTTAAACTTTTGTATTTACTTTAGATTTATGGTTAGTTATGCATCCTGTTTTGTTTTTATTATATTTCTATTACACAAATAGTGTCTAAATTATCATTATTATTTTTTACCAGACGGTTTATTATGATGTTTTTGTTTTGTTCTGAACATCTGTTCAATATATATTTTTAATTTTTATCCCTTCTCTCTTCCTAATTTTTTCTTTATTTCACTTGGGCTTGACAGCTCAATCTAGCCCTTTGATTGACAGCTCAATCTAGCCCTTTGATTGACAGCTCAATCTAGCCCTTTGATTGACAGCTCAATCTAGCCCTTTGATGCATATTTTTGCATTTTTTTAAATTATGTGAATATAATTGTTGGTAGAAAACTATTAGTGAGAATATAATTGTTGGTAGAAAACTATTAGTGAGAATATAATTGTTGGTAGAAAACTATTAGTGAGAATATAATTGTTGGTAGAAAACTATTAGTGAGAATATAATTGTTGGTAGAAAACTATTAGTGAGAATATAATTGTTGGTAGAAAACTATTAGTGAGAATATAATTGTTGGTAGAAAACTATTAGTGAGAATATAATTGTTGGTAGAAAACTATTAGTGAGAATATAATTGTTGGTAGAAAACTATTAGTGAGAATATAATTGTTGGTAGAAAACTATTAGTGAGAATATAATTGTTGGTAGAAAACTATTAGTGAGAATATAATTGTTGGTAGAAAACTATTAGTGAGAATATAATTGTTGGTAGAAAACTATTAGTGAGAATATAATTGTTGGTAGAAAACTATTAGTGAGAATATAATTGTTGGTAGAAAACTATTAGTGAGAATTAAACTTAGAATTAAATTGAGATAAAATTAAAATTTATAACAGCAACCTGCATATCTTTTAATTGATCGTAATTTTGCTCTGTCATTTTTGCAATTTTGTCTTGCAAGTCTGCAATTTCTCTGCAATTTAAAACATATCAAATATAGAAATGTAAAAACACATACAAATATATAATACAAAAAATAACAGTTAGAAATAAAGAAATAAACTTTAAGAAATTAAATTTTACTTAGAACATTAGAAAATTGATGCACTTAAAATTTGTTTAAAAATTAAAACCTGTTTTTTGACTGAATTTGTTGATCATAGTGCATAAGTTGCTGAGCATTATCTCCAGAATTTCTTGAAACCTTCAAAACCTCTTCCTCCTGCATGTTTTTGAACAATTAATCTTGTTTTAAAAAAATATTTTGAACAAACAATAATAATAAAATTCATTATCTACGCACCAGCCATTTTTTATCTTCAATGTATTGATTTATACGACATTCTGCCACTTCAAGCTTTGCTTTTATAGCTATGCAGTAATACAATCATTAGATAATGTGATCAAATGTTGATAATAATCTCAAGATAATGTGATCAAATGTTGATAATAATCTCAAGATAATGTGATCAAATGTTGATAATAATCTCAAGATAATGTGATCAAATGTTGATAATAATCTCAAGATAATGTGATCAAATGTTGATTCGATGACATGAACTTAAATAACTAATTATTCATAAAATAATTTATTTGCTATTATATCAGTTTTTCAGAGAAAAATAGTGAACTCTCTTGGAAAAACATGAATAAAAAATTATTTATACTTTACTCTCTTGGAGATAAAAATTGTTGGAGATAAAATTTTGTGTCTTGTATATAAAAATTAAACAACTAGATATTTGTTTAATTTTAAATAATCACATTTAATCACACAATCATTAAAATCTTAAAATTAAGAAACATGAATGTATAATAAAAATATACCTATGTGCTCTTTAAGAATGAATTCATTAGATTCTGTAACAGACTGAATCTCAGCACACTTCTTTTCTAGTTCTTTATTTAATTCTGTTTACATAAAAAATAAAAAATACACAAACATTATTATATTTAAAAAGAAAAAATACAAAATAATAAAACTTTGTCAAAAATAGTGTATTTACCATAAATTTGTTGATTTAGTTTTGACTCAATGTTTAACTGAAAACAAAATTAATTTTATTAAAACAACAAAAAATAAAGCAGTAGAATAGAAATGGCTTAAATATTGTTATAAATATCCTATAATGTTATAAATATTGTTATAAATATACTATAATGTTATAAATATTTATTAAACTTAATTATATAACTTATCTAACAACAATTTAAATACTCGTTAACAGGGATGCAGAGTCCCAAAAAGATAATGGATTTAAAAGTTACAAAAAGATCATTTCTTTCTGGTTTTTAATATCCAGAAGCTCTAAAAATGTAAAGAAGCTTATGGACTACTTTTATGAAAAAAATTAGGACTCTTAAGTTTTGAATTTTGGGTCCTTTTAATTAATGACTTAAAGCAATAAGTTTTATGTCATTAACTCTCATGAATTTTTTTAGCAGATCATAAGTTAACATGTTTATAGCAGATCATAAGTCAACCAACATGTTTATAGCAGATCATAAGTCACCCAACACATTTAGAGCTCCTAGACATCAGAGACAAGGAAAAAATTGGAGTCTTTTTGGGATTCTGCACGCCTGCTCATTAAAAATAACATATTTATATAACATATCAAACAATGACTTGAATAACTTAAGAAGGAAACATGAAAAAATAATTAAAAAAACATTAGTCTCTTGAATAAAAATTACAAATGATTGCAAATAAAAAAATAAATGATTTAAATGAGAAGCTTTGAAAGATTTTAATGTTCCTTAATTAAATTAACCAGCCAATGACAAATTTACTCAAACAAACAATAGAAAGTTTTTGGAACTTGTATTTAATCAATTTAAATAGAAAAACTTGACTACCTAATGACAAATTTATTCAAACCAATAAGATAAACTTGTTAGCAAAAAAAAAAAAATCAAAAAGTTATACAGTTTTAATTCTTTTTTAATCAAGTTTTACTCACTAGCTCCTCAACTTTTAATTCAAAACTTTTTAAATCTTTTTCATTGCTTATTGAACTGAGTTTGTCAATTTGCTCTTTAAGTTTCTTAATTTCTTCTTTAAGCTTATTATTCTCTTCTACTTCAAGATTGATGTTGTTCTTACATAAGAAACAAATAAAATATTAAATGCAACTATTACATAAGAAACAAACAAAAATCATAAATATTACTTACTTTTGCTACTTCCAAGAGTTCTTGTAGTTTGTCAACCTCCTGATTTTTTGCATGCAGTTGCATTTCTTTTTCATCCACTTTAAATGTTTCTTCTTCACATAAAACTTTCAACTTTTCTAATTCAAGTTGCATGTTAAGCAACTCTTTATCTTTATCTTTTAGTCTAATCTCAATATCTTTTTCCTTTTCATGATATATAGAAATCTTAAAAAAAAAAATTTTTAATTGTTACCTTAACTATGATAGCATTTAAAACAGCAAAACCTTTTTTGCGCACAATAATGACAAAACTGGCAATACCAAATAAAATCAATAACATCATAAGATATAATACAAAAGAGGAGGCCATATGCCCATTTTTTGTGTTACCAAGAAAATTAGGTTTTAGATTTTAGTATATAACAACTTTCTACCAGAAAGTCCTACTGATTATTTAAAATACTTTCCGAAATTCTATTAACTTTAAAATCAAATTTAGTGGACACACACTTCACTGGTTAAATTATACTGATTGATAATAAATAGAAAAAACACAAAATATGCATATACAGTTTCTTGGTTAAATAGAAAAAACACAAAACATGGATATACAGTTTCTTGGTTAAATAGAAAAAACACAAAACATGGATATACAGCTTCTTGGTTCTTAACTGACAAAATATTAAACACTTATAGAGATAGAGGTCTGGGCTTCAATAGTTAAGTTAAGGTTGCTAAGGTCTCTCTGTGTGTTATATTGGTATGTGTAGATTGTGTGTGTGTGTGTGTGTGTGTGTGTGTGTGTGTGTGTGTGTGTGTGTGTGTGTGTGTGTGTGTGTGCATGTGTGTGTGTATGTGTGTGTGTATGTGTGATATCTGTTTGTGTATATCTCTATATGTGTAGATCTGCGTGTGATACCTGTATGTGAAGATCTCTGCATTTGTACCTATGTGTGTGTTAAAAAGTTGTTTGCTAGTGGAGGTAATAAGTATTGGTACATCATAATTTTTAACTTTATCTTAAATTTTTATTGTTCCTTTTAAAAAAAATTTATTTGTGAGACTTTATTTTTAAGTAAGGTACTAAATAAGTCTATTAAAAAGAAAAAAAATGAAGATATAAATATTAGAAAAGTTAACTTCCTTAGTAACTTAAATTAATTATTTATTTGGTAGTTAAGCTTTAATGCAAAATCCGCATTTTAGGAATATTTTTTTTATTGCTGCTAACAAAAAAATATTACTTTTTTTTCTTCAGAAGCCATAGTATGCATAGCAAGCTCTTCATACTGAAAACGCAAGTCCTCAATTTTTCTAAAATAACATTGAATAAAAATTTTCTAAAAGTGTTTTATACATAAATTAGATTATTACTAACAGCGTAGAAAATAAAATATAGCCTTTAATTTTATAGTCTAAAATTTAAAAGAACAAACTGCTTGTATTCATTTAATTCATTTTGCATATCGTGTTTTTCTCTGTCATGTTTTGCTACTTGATTTTGCAATTGAAAGTTGCTCTCTTGTATGCGAAGAATCTAAAAAAAAAAAATTATTTTTTTTACAAAAAATGTGTATGTACTATAACTTATTTAGTATTCCAGTTAGCAGGGTTGCCAGAACTTTCTACAAGTTAAAAGTTAGGTTGAAAGTTGCCAAAATAATGCCATTCTTCCCTGAAAAATTCTAACAAAAATGCCAAATTATAAAAGCTATATTTTAATGCTTCATTTCAAATTTTTATAAAAAAATAAGTTATTTTTAACAATTTTTTTAAATCTACTAAACTAAAAAAAAAAGTCTCATTACATTAGGGGTTGCAACAACCAGAGAACCTTTGTGCCAATTTTTTTTTTTTTTAATTTCAAATATTTAAAATAAAATGTAAAAAAATATTTAAAAAATTGTTCAGCCCCCCAACAGAAAACCCTGCAATCCCTGCACATGGTAATTACATAGCTATTTTATCATTCCTTTATTACTCATCACTTTTATTAAGGTTCGTCCAGTTATACTAAGTAAAGTTTATTCAGTTATACTGAGAGAAAAAATTGAGAAAACAAATCGATAATAGAATTTGTAGAGAAAAAAATATGAGTTTTTACAAAACATTTGTTTCTACTTCCATTTGATACATGTCAGTAATTCAAGTTAGATCTTCATTATTTGAGTTAATGCTGTTATTTTTTATAAGATCACAAACATTTAGCTTGTGTTTTTTATAAGGTCACAAACATATTGTTTGTGTTTTTTATAAGGTCACAAATATTTTGTTTGCATGACTTTTGAAGTCTTTGCAACACTTTTTGCAAAGATTTCAAAGGTCACGCAAAGTAGAATCCATGTCACTGACTAGAGCAGTTTTGTTAACAATCTTTTTTTTTTTTGTTCTATAATTTTAGCCTAAACATTTTGAAGATGCCAAAATAATGCTTTAATGCCATTTAATGTCATAAGTTTAAATTTCTCAAAAAAAAAGGCAAAATAGCATTCTGTAATATCGTCTGGCAAACCCACCAGTTAGTCCTGTGAAAAATAAATGAATCAAAGTTCTTTTTTTTCTTTTTTGAAACAGGTCATAGATAGCATGACCCAGCATTACCCTTAATAACACAGTAAATCCCATATATCAAACTTTTGTTTGTTTTACCCTTTATTAACTTATTCTTTAATCTGCATAACTTTTTGAGCTAACTTTTTGAAATAGAAGGGGCACCATTTTTGTTTTTCATATTTTCTTATAACATAATTGATATAATGATATAATGACAAATGATATAATATTCATTAAAATTTACCTTTGTAGCTGTTTTTTCTTTATCAGCCTTTAAACTATGCAATTCATTATCTTTGTTATATAGTTGACTCTATCAATAAAATG
Source organism: Hydra vulgaris (assembly GCF_038396675.1). Lineage (NCBI taxonomy): Eukaryota > Metazoa > Cnidaria > Hydrozoa > Anthoathecata > Hydridae > Hydra > Hydra vulgaris. The sequence continues at coordinate 1,698,547 of NC_088929.1, read as the reverse complement.
TTGTCATGTTAAACATGTGTCTAATAATTTTGTTTGTCAGATCGATTTTTATAAAAAATAATTAAATATAGTTATTATAGTGTATATAAAAAGAAAAAAAAACAAGAAAAAAACAAGAAAAAAAAGAATGATAATAAAAGAATTTAATCAATCTATATTTTATTAAGTCATCTACATATTTTTGAGTAAATGATTAGTGATTTTGAGTAAATGATTAGTGATTTTGAGTAAATGAATATGGATACTTAAAGGGATCCCAAACCTCCGAGACAAGTTGTATCTATATTAAAGAGAATGATAAAAAAAATGTTTGGACTAAATTTTTGATTAAAACAAAAGAATAAATAAATACCAAGAAAAAGTAACTTCTTTATTTTAGTCGAAGCTCGCCTGCTCCATTTTATTGTAGGCCTAAAATTCAGCGTAATATATGTCGCAATATACAGACTTGATAATTTATTCAAGTGCGTTTTATTCCTTAGAGTTTTAGTACATGACGTCATTGATTTTTTTTTGTTTGATCAAGAGATCGATTATGTAAACGAACAAAAGTCAATGATATCATGACTAAAACTCTTAGGAATAAAACACACTTGAATAAATTATTAAGTCTGTAGATTGTGGCATATATTACGCTGACTTTTAGGCCTACAATAAAACGGAGAAGGCGAGCTTCGACTAAAATAAAAAAGTTACTTTTTCTTGGTATTCATTTATTCTTTTGTTTTAGTCAGAAAAATTTAGCCCAAACATTTTTTTTTTTATCATTCTCTTTAATATGAGCACAACATGTCTCGGAGGTTTGGGATCCCTTTAAATAATAACTTGAATAATAGGTTATTCTTTATTTTTTTTTTAGTCAATATCATAGACACCTGCATTTTTGACTTTTATGAACTTTTTCTAAGTCAAGCACAAATTGTTAAATCTTCACTAAAAACTATTTACAAACTCATGCAACCTAACAAAACTACAATAAAACATTAATCACAGTGAGGTCTTGTTATGAGTTCTTTGTTGAAAGACAAAAATTCATAACAAGGCCTGTTATTGTTAAATATAAATTCAACTTTGAGCCAGCAACATTACCAAGTGTTGCTAATAGTAACTTGTTTGTTGAACGTATTGGTAATTTGTTTAACACTTTTTTTTTATTCACTTTCTTAACTCACAATTTCTTACCCAGAGCTAGAAAAATTTGCACAACACATTTTTACAATAACAACTATGCTGACTTATTATAATAAAATTAGATGTTACAACCAGAGATGCAAAGTTCTACTGATTTATGATTTGAAGTTTTCATGTATAAGAAAATCAATAAAAAAGAGAACTTATACTTTTTTTTAAGTTTCACATTGAAAGTTATTCCATAACTGTTGGATATTGAGAATATATGAGAACAATGGATAAAGAAAACAAAATCAAATGCCCTGTACATAATCGATGATACCATATATAAAAGATGGTATCAGTATAATCACAATTAGTATATATAAGAGAATCTATATATTTATAAAATTAATTTAAATTATAATATAAATTTATAAATATAATTTATGTATAAATTGAAAACGAAGAAAAAAAGAATATTAGAAATGAGAAATTTTTAACTTTTTTATTTACTTGACTGTAAAAAAAAAAATTATTTAAATTTTCACCTTTTTTTCTTCAGCAGCAACAGCAAGCTCTTCTAATTGAAAATGTAATTCTTCATTTTTTCTAAAAACGAAAACATAATTTTTCATTTTTTTCAAATTAAAATTGAACATCTGAGAAAATTAGAAATTCTGTCCAAAATTATGCTGAAGATAAAAAAAATTACTGCTTGTATTCATTTAATGCATTTTGTATTTCTTGTTTTTCTTTCTCATTTTTTGTGATTTGGTTTTTTAATTCTTGCTCATGAAACTAATATTAACAAATAAAATTAATGCAATTTTTTCCTCATTTTTTATAATCAAAAATTTATTTTATAATTTATAAAAAAATAATTAATCTACTTGAAATATATATATATATATATATATATATATATATATATATATATATATATATATATATATATATATATATATATATATACATATATATATATACAAATATATATATATATATATACATATCAGTTGTGGACAGGAAAGGCATTTGATCGCACTCTATTCCTGACAACACATTTTTTATTTTTTTGCGACAACTTAACCACGGCTAAAACTTTGAAAACGTTCAAAAAATGCACTAAAGTATAAGGTAATAAAGTAAGAAATTGATTTTAGAGATTATTATTATTACTATAAAAAACATTTTAAAACTTTTAAAGATTGTATACTATAAAAAACATTTATTTAAATTATCGAAAGATATTATATTGTTAAAAAGTGTATTTTTTACAATAAATATAAATCTTATTAAAAAACTTTGTACAATTAATTTTATAAACAACAATGAAAACAATATTTTTTAATAAACTTTTTGATGAAACCATACACTTAATAGTCAGAAAACATAACAAAGTTATTTATTTATTTATTTTATTTTTTTATTTATTTACTTATTATTTATTATTATTTTATTTTTTATTTATTTTATTTTAATTATTTTATTATTTATTTATTTTTTTGTTATGCTATGTAAACTTTCTAACAAAACTTGTTTACACTAAGCGAAACGCTTTCAAATAAAGTTTTAAAGCACCATTAAATAAATTATCGTAGAATATTTAAAAAAACTTTTATTTCAAATATATTGTTTTAATGATAAATGTAATATTTTTGTAAACAATTTTTATTCTTAATTTAATAAACAACAACAACAACGAATGCATTTCAATAAACTTTTTTTTGTTAAGACTTTTTGATAATTGAATCGGTGAAAAGAAGAATAGTACTAGTTCAATATTTTCATTTTGAGATAACCAATGTTTAAGTTTTAAACAGTTATAGTTTATAAACTATTTATCAATCTACTTTATGGCAAAAAATAATGAAAGAAAGATGAACTAGTATTATTTTTGAAGTACATAGAGAGATCGACATAACTTAAATGAAATTATGAAAAAAAGTGCAAATAACAAAAAATGGACAAGTACTGTTCTTCTTCTCACCAATTCAGTTTAAATAAAGTTAGTTTTTTATTAAACAATAATTAGATGTAGGTTGTTTTTTTATTTAAAGGAGTTCGCCTAATATAAAAACATTAGAAAAGATCAAAGTTTTATAGTTCATTGTGTTGGTTTTAAAAACTGCATTAGGAGAATTTTAAAAAAATCTTTTCATTTTTTATAATGTTTAATTAAATTTATTCATATTAAATTTATTCATATTAGGAGAATTTTAAAATTGTTTTTTTATTTGTTTATGTATTCTTTTTTTGTTTGAATTCGGACCGTAGAGAAATCCTTATTTTAAAATATGTTTTCCCGCTGTTTACATTAATTTTGTATTTGGTATACTTCTCATGTTATTCTATTTAATTAAATACCAATTTAACCGAAAATTTTCTGTTTTTCTTTTATTGTATTTTTTACTAAAACATTATTTCATATAAGTTTTACTTTTTGTTAACCTCGATTTAGTCATGTCTTTTGTTGATGAAGTTCTTTGTTGATGAAGTTTTTTGTATCGTTTTTGTTTGTGGTAAATAAAACGTTTAATTCGGACCATAGAGATAACTCGTAGTTTATATATATATGCATATATGTATGTGTGTGTATGTATGTATGTATGTATGTAGGTATGTATGTATGTATGTATGTATGTATGTATCATGTATCATGTATGTGTATGTTGTATATGTGTATGTATGTATATGTGTATGTGTTTATATGTATATATGTATATGTGTGTGTGTATGTATATGTGTATATGTATATGTATATGTATATATGTATGTATGTATATATATATATATATATATGTGTGTGTGTATGTGTATGTATGTATGTGTATGTGTATATATATATATATATATATATATATATATATGTATGTGTGTGTATATGTATATATATATATATATGAGCAATTCTTTTTGACTAGCGGCTTTCGAAATGTCTTGTTGATGGACGTCTTTTTGTTGTTGTTTTGTTATGGTCTCAAAATTATGTTTAATTCGAACGTAAAGAAAACTTAACTTTTTCGGAAACTTCGATTTAGATATGGTCTCAAAGTTATCGTTAATTCGGACCGTTAAGAAGACTTTACATCAAAACAATATTTTTCCTGCTTCGTACATCGTTTTTATATTTCGACTAATATTATTGCTTCATCACCCAAAATAATTTTTTAACCACTTATTTGGCTAAAATTTATCTGGTCTTATTTTAATATTTAGTTTGTCTTATTACACTATTTTTTAATATATTTTTTATCCGCTGATTGTCATATTTTTACCATTATCAAGGAACTTTTATGCTCTATTATAATACATTCATTACTCAGCTTTGTTTTAATTTTCACATGCACAATTTTCGTCTTTTATTATTATTCAGAGAATTTCTTAAATACTTCACTACATTTTTAAATCTTTACATTTTTGTAGACGATATATATATATTTTCTACTTTTTCATATATTACTTGATTTTTAGTTATGATTTTAAGTTGCGCGGGTTGTTTCATTTTCTAACACTTTAGATTGGTTAACGAAATTCGAATGAAGTATCTATGACAGCGTTAGAGTTTTTTGAAGACTCTATTGCGTTTTATTTAATTTTTAAAGGGTTTTTAATAGGGTATATTGCCATTTGATTGTTTTGGATTTATTTGTGCTGGAAGTACCTGTATGGTTTAAATGGTCTTAGGGGTTAATTTATTAGTGTTTCTGCTTACACACTTTAGTTGTTTTAATTTTGTTTTTGGCGTTTTTGCTCGAATTTTATTTTATTGTGCTTAGTTTTTTCTACCGGTGGTATGGTAAGTTATTTATTTTTATTATTTTTATTTATATGTTGCAGTAGATTGACACTTTTTATCATATCATCAAAAAAATATTAGTGCTTTACAAATTTGGGTGTGGTAGGGTTTTGGCTACTTGTAGTGAATCCTTTTTTACTGCAGTATGGAATAGGCGTAAGTCGCGGGGTAAAGCATAAGTGGCGATGATGTTTGTCTGACGGGATAAACTAGTTACAAGTGCTGATCCTCATCGAAACACCAGTAATAATAGACGCGACTCTGAGGAGATGTTTATTACTTAATCACTACACAAATTATGTTTACACATTGGCATTAATGTTTTTTTTTTTTTTTTCCATTCTGAGGCCTTTCATTGTTGTATGCGTACTTTTTATTTTTTTAATGTATTTTTTGTTTTATTTATTTTTTGTTTGGTGATATATTTTTTTGTTTATCATAGTTCATATTAGTATTTATATAACAATTTATTTTTTTTTTTATTATTATTATTGTTAGTACTGTTTAGGTGCATTGTCTGTCTTATTTATATTTTAAATATTCCTCTATTAATCTTTATTTTTGTCTTGACAACTGTCAAAATATGCTTTGTTTGAAAAATAATTCTCCTCTATTCTAATGTACTTCATTTCTTCCCTCAGGCGTTCACTGCTTGTGTGTGACCATTTGGCGAATTTTATATATGTCAGAATTATATATATGCCAAAGTTTATAAATAAAAATACATAAATAAATAAAAAATAATCATATAATTATTTTTATTTAAACATTTAAAAATAAAGAAAAAAACTTTGAATTGCTAATATAAACAAAATCAGTTGAATATAAACAACAATATAAACAAAATCCTATATATATAATATATCCTATATATAATCCTAATTATAAAATATAAACCTAATATAAACAGTTGGAAGCTCGTTAAACCAATGCAACGACTTGTTCAACTTAAACGTAATTGCAAAACATAAAATAATAAAAATATATAATATAAAATATAAATATATTTACAAATAATAATAAATAAAATAAAAAAAATTTATATATATATAAATAAAAATAATAATATATAAAATAAAAAAAATTTTCTATTAGAGTTTTAGTTTTTCAGATTTATATTAGTTGATTTTTTATTAGAGCTATAGGTTTTAATTTTTTTTTTCAATTTCCCATTTTGTTAAGATTTCTTTCTTTTTTATGTAGTTACCCTATTTAAATTTTCTTTTCCTTTGTCGGTTTTTTCAGCGCTTTTTTAATTATCTAAAAAGGCATGGTCAAGCTTTCAAAAAAACAATTAGATGCGTGGTCAAGTTTGGAGTGTGATCGCAAGCCTTTCCTGTCCATGACTGATATATATATTTACAAAGGAAAAAAATTATGTGATTGTTTAAAGGGTATAGCATTGTAATGATCAAAAAATTAATTTCCGCAAAAATGTTGCAACAAAAAATCGCATAATATATAATTCACATGATTTTCAATATTACAAATAAAAATAAAACTATGAAAAATAAATGAACTTTGTGTGACATTATTTATCTAGTTTTCTTTAACATAATGAGCTGTATTATTTAAATCTCAAAAGTAGAAACCAATTCATAATGTTTCTGTTATTAGAATTAGATTTAATTTTGGAAAATCATTGTTGTAACTTATTCTTGTAAAAACATGGATAAATTTATGATAATTACAACTTCCTAGTACTTTATTAAATTACCTGTGTTTTCTCTTTATCTGTCTTTAAGCTATAAATTTCAGTATCTCTGCTATGAAGTTCATTTTCTTTGCTATGAAGTTGACTCTTTTAATTAAAAATTACATTATGAATTTCATGCAACAACATTCATTCATTATAACAATGTTTATTCATTATAAATCATAAAACTTACAATACCATTACATACACAAGCAATTAAAATTAGCATAATTACACCATAGAATGCTGGGATGTGCTGCATATTTTTATAGTGTCTATAGGCACTTCAAAAAAACAGCAAAAAAACAGTAAAAAATATCCTATAATAATTTATGAATTTTTGTAATATTTAATTACAGAATATTTATTTTTGAAATGATTTAGACAATCATTACATGTAAATCATTTACATTAAAACCATATTTTAATAAGATGTACAAAGAAGTATGCAATCAAAACTTCAAAAATACTTAAAAACCTAATTAAAACAAAAATCAACTTAAAAAAAAATCAACATTACCATTTGTCTCTGTTCAGAATTATTATTTATTTATATTATATTAATATTTTATAAGCCTTATGCTAGTTTTATTTTCATAAAGGCATTAAAAATTAACTACCTACTATACTCCATGTAACTAAATTATTTTCTACATAGCAGATCACCAGGAGTAATGCCTACTGCTGTTTTTGTGTAAAAAACACACTCATATATAAATAACATTTAATACTTGCACAAAAATATAAATGATACACCAATAAAATGTCAGTTTGAACAAGGATATTTATTACAACAAAAAAAATATTCTTAATTTATTTTTTATTCATTGAAAAAATCAGCCATTTTATCAGACAACTTTTTCAATGAATAAAAAATAAATTTATATATATATATATATATATATATATATATATATATATATATATATATAAAGCGCTGGAGATGAGGCAAAGTGCCAACCTATCACCTTTTTATAAGTATAAATTATCCTGTCACCTTTTTGTCCTAATATAACATTGATTTAGAGGGATAGGATTTTTAATTCAATTATATAATATATGTACATATTAGGGTGATTCAGAATATCATGCAAAAAAATAAATATAATTGAAACCTTTCTTCTCAAAGTTGCCTGTGTTCCTTGGTCAATTACTATTCTGAATAACCACAGATTTTACTATTTGAAGCACATTTAGGGGTTGCTATGATTTGAATATTTTTACATACTTTTTGCATTATTTTTTATATGTTTTTATGAATTTTGAATTATTTATAATATGTCACTGATTCATTTTTATTTAATTAATTAATATTGTTGGGAGTCATTTTTCTGTTTTCTATAGTATACAATCTTCTGTCGGTACAGTTTGCAATAATGACAAATTGCACTTGCACTATAGTATACACTATATAGTATAACACTGTTTATACCTAGTTGTTTATACTGTTTGTAACTAATGGATTTATTATTATTTATTTTTTTACCAGAACTTTAAACTGTTGAAAGAAAGGTAAAAAAACTGTAAAAAAGTAAAACAGAAGCAAAAAATTAGACTGCAGAATAAAAGAAAAAATTTTCCAGGCTGATCTTGCAGAACTCTAATCTAGCAGAATTATTTGATCTTTTAACTAAGGATGCTCTTAATGCTAAGAAAAATGAATAAGATAAAAACTCTATGACAATGCAACAGTAGGATCTATAAAGCTGCAGCATGAAAGGAGTGGATCAGTCACTAGCAACTAGAAGAAATTGAAAGCGACACAGAGAAACTTAAGCTGAAGCTAGACCTCTACATAGCGTTAAGTTAAGTTGCAAGAGCACATCGAATTAATTTCATTCTGGTCAGTGAAAGAACATGAGAACTGATTCATCGGAATCAGATACTGAATAATATTACACCCCCAACTCCTTCCACTTCCAATACAAGCAGTTTGAAGGAAAAAAAGAATCACCAAAAATGTAGCACCATTTCTGGATAGGGTAAACATTTCTGACTATCAAGCACTCTTTATTGTTGAAAAGTGGCTCAGGCTCATGGACAACCAGTGGCAGAGCCAGCATTATCATTCAGCACTATCTGTAGAGAAAGACAAAAGAATCGGCAAGCTGTCGCAAAAGCTTTCTATTGTCACCTTTGCTACTTTTTGGAACACTTGGTAGGATTGGCCCTCATTGATTCAGGCGTTGATAACAATGTCAAGGAGATGGTTAAAAATCTACAGCATCAGCCATAAAGAAGGATCTCAAGCAACTAGATAGTGAAAAATTGAAGCAAGAAAGTCTTTTATATAATTTTGTCACAGCCCACAGTGGAACTCTTTGATCTCCTGTTCTACAATGGTCAAGAAAGGCACAGTCATTCCTTTCAAAAGAACCACAAGAATGGTCAAAAGATCTAGTTTGTATTGAAATGCAACATAAGGTTCATCAAATAAAGATTGTTAATGACTGTGCAGAGATTATAGACTATGATTAGAGCCAAAGCTCTAATCATAGTCTATAATTCTACAAAAAATAAAGACCAAAAACAGTTTCTTCTTAGGTTGGTAGATGAGCACCTGAAAAAATTTCCTTGTGCATCCAAAACTGCTCTATTGATGATGAAGCTGATTACTCCAATACAAACACTAATAGAAACAAAATGAACATGGTCTACATTGTTAAATAACATTTCTAAACTACAAAATATAATTTGTTACAGTTGATAGCAATGGTCAAAAAAATATTTAAAATTTTCAATTTTTTTACTATGAGATCAATAAAGTAAAAAAACATAGCAACCTATAAATATAATCCAATATGTATAAAATTTGATCCCCAAATTACTTTTGTCATACAAAACAAGGACAACCTTGAAGAGAACCAAAATTTTCAATATTAATATTCTGAATCACCCTAGTACATATATATCAGAGCCCTGATATATATATATATATATATATATATATATATATATATATATATATATATATATATATATATATATATATATATATATATATATATATATATATATATATATATATATATATATATATATATATATATATATATATATATATATATATATATATATATATATATATATATATATATATATATATATATATATATATATATATATATATATATATATATATATATATTAATTCAGCAATTTTAAAACTTAACTTTAATTTGCTAATTCAATTAAAATAAAAACAGCAAAACAAATGTTTTATTTTAATTCTAAACAAAATAAGCTGATTTCTAAATAAATTTTTGCCAATTTGTTGAGCCTTGAATAAATATTTGTGTATGTGTGCATGTGTATGTGCACATGTTTTAATTCATTTTTCATGTTTAATATTGCTATTTTCTTAGTATGACATTAAGAGATTTGCTTATTTAAGCTTTAAAATTATTCTTCCATGCTCTAAAAATTTTTTTTCAATTTGAAACAAGAAGAAAAAATTCATCATGCTCATCATTTTTTTCCTGCTAAAGTTTTCCTTACTCATACAATTAACAGATTTTTTATATTTCCTGTCAACCATTTACTTGCTCCGTCATTTAAAATGTCTTAAATAAAGCCTCAAGAATTGCTGAAAATAAATTGGTTTAAAAAATTATTTCTAAATTTTAGATGAAACCTGTTTTACTTAAAACTTCAGGTTAACTGTTCACTCAAATGATTTTTTGGCTCTTCAAATTTATTTTAAATTTTTATTTTTTGTTAAAAGAACTTTTGCTTTAGGAGAAATATTTATGAGAATATAAAACAATACAAAATTATAAAATATTAGGGAAAATATAAAATGTTAAATATAAAAGAAAAAATTATATGCATTCTTATATATTTTTAACTTTCGCTTTTTTAACATTTTTTTTACAGCTTATTTTATTACTTGACCTTTTTTTACAATATATGCACTAATTTATATTAACAAAAAATTGGTAAAATAAATTTATAATAAATAACTAAATCTAATTGTTTTTAACAAAAATTTAAGTCTTTTATTTTAGAAAACTCGATAATCATTTAACCAATCAATCAATTTATTCGAAATATTTCTTTATCACTCTAATAAACCGCATATTAAAATTATAAAAACACGTTTTTGCTTACTTGTAAATCATATAATTTTTTCTCCAACTCTTTCATATAACTGTTATTAACTACATTTTCTTCTAATTGCAGTTTTTCTTGCGCTGTATAGGTACTGGGAAGGTTAGCCTCTAATAGGGTTTCAACAGCATGCTCAAACTAAAATTTAATTGTTTAAAATTATAACAAGATTGCTTTTTTAATTAAAAATATCTTCAAATGAGAAAATGTTGTTAAAAAATTGATGTTAATGAAAGTGTCCAAACTTTTTTTAAGTTGAGCTTGGGGCAAGTCAGCCCATTAAAATTAAAATACACATTAAAATACAAAAATATCCATTTGTAAACAAAATAAATTTGTTTATTTTATTAAATTTTTTCAAACTATTTGTTAAACTTATTAAAATTATTAATATTGTTAATAATTAAATGCATCTCATGCAGGTAAGGCTTGCATATTCCATGTCTTTAATTCACAGAAAAAGATATATAAAACTTTAACACAATTTTCTGAAAAACTTCTGAAGGTCTGAACATTTTTGTAAAAAAATTTAGAAATTTAACTTTTTAAAATTTTTTTAAATTTTCTAATTTTATTTTTAAAGTACAAATCTAAACAAATTTTTAAAGAAAATTTTTTATTTTTTTAAAAGTAAATTTTGATATTTGCTTTAATATTTTCTTTTGTAAAAATAAAAATCCCCTCTCTCTAGGAGGGGTTATCTATTAGTGCAAATCTCTCTCACTTTGTCTCACATTTTTAATAGAGGCTGACAACTCGATAGCATAGATTGTTTTCCCACTCTATTAAAACACATATGAAATTGCTAATTTATAGAAACTTGAAAAGTTTCCAAAATAACTAAGGTTGCAAAGTTGCTTGTAATAAAGTTTTTAAAAAATCAGGCATTACAAGTTTTCCAAGCTGTAGTTGTTGCTGAAGGTTGGTTGAATTTCATAAGCTTCTGAGCAATGTCTAATTTTGAAATTGACTGTTTAAGAAAAGAATAGAGCTAGTGAGATAGATAGTATAACTATGACAGTCATTTCTCACCCCTCCACTTCCCTATTATTTTGATCCTTGAAGATGGTAAGATTTTTAAACAGATTCAAGTCATTTATTAGAGTATCTGCTGATTGTGAGCAGATAAGTCAGTTCTTCATTTAAATTAGAATTACAAATTCTACAAATCATTTAAGTTTAGTGAAATTGACAGAGGAATATTGTAATTGGTGTTTGAACAGAAAGATGCGTTTTAAAAAGAATGATTATTAAAGTGGGTCATACTTTTTAAGATTTGAAAGTGTGTGCAATAAGTTTTTTATGATACTGGAAGGAAGGTAAATATTTTTTTTCTTATGAAAAGGTTCTCTTGTGGGGGTGCAGGGTGTTTAAAAAATGTCAGTTCTACTAAAAACTCATCAAATTCTCACTTTTTTGACATTTTTTATCTTCTTTTAAATGTTTAGGCATAATATAGACACAAAAATAGAAGATAATTTTTGTTGTTACTTTTATTAAGGCCAGAAAAACATAGTCGTCATACAAAAAATTATGGGATTTTAAAAAAATTAGGTCAAAAAATCTTAAACTGATATTTTCATCATATATATTGCAACTAATATAAAAAGGGACAAGTCATAAATTATGGGTATCATAATTTATGATAATATAAAAAGGAACAAATTATAATTTGTCTGTTAATTCTAATTTAATTACATTGTCCCCCCCCCCCTTCCTCAAATAACATTACAAACTATAAAATATTGATCAAAAGGTCAATGTTGTTACTTTAGCTGAGACTTAGCAAAGATAATAATCTTCCGAACTAACTGCATTTTAAACAGATTTGATTATAGATTATTATGCGGAAGATTTAACCCCTCAACTACACTTTTAACCACCTAAGGAAAAGAAGTTTTAAGTATCATCAATATGTTTTATATAATGGTACCTATTAATAACCAGGCAGATAAAAGTTGGTTATTATGTTGGTTATTATGATAAAAGTTGGTTATTATGATAAATTATGATTCAAAATTTTAATCATAATTTATCATAATAATATTAATCTAAGCATTTTTATTGCAACCATCAAAGTTAAATAATTATTTACTAAAATAATTCATTTTATTAAAAAATTTTTATGAAAAGTTTTATATATACAATACCAGAATATCCTTGCAAATAGATTGTAATTGGAAAAATTGAAATTATCTAATTAATGCTGGTACATAGTTCAGAAAGAACAGACAGGCAACTTGCAGTTCCATTATAAAATGAAAAGATTAAAAAAATGGAGACACAAAGAAAGAACTGTAAAACTAGAAAACATATTAAAAAAGCTTCACTTTGATTTTTACAACACTAAGAATTTCTGATGAATACTTAGAGTCGCAAAAAAACACATTTTTATCTTCTTGCCAAGGCGCAACAAATAGTTTTTTTTAATGAACGTTAGTATTTGTATCTTTATTTATTGAGGAATGTCTAATTTAAGAGATATATGTCAAATAAAAGAGTTTTATTTTTAATATTAAAATAATTTTTATTCTAGTCGATAAGTTTTATATATATTAAAGACGTTTATTGAATTTAATCAATTTTTATTTTTTCAAAACAATTTTTTATGCATTTGCAAAGTGCCCACAAACTAACGATAATTAATATGCAATGATTGTAAATTGTTATCCATTGATAAAAAATAGTGAAATTTTCTCAATTTAGTTCTTTAAATTTATTTACTTATTAAAAAACATATAAACTTGAAGAAATTAAAATATAAGAAACTAAAAATTAAAGTTGTTTTGGCATTTCTTTTTTTAAAACCTTTAAAAATAATAATATCATATTAAATATTTAATAATAAGTTTATTTAATAATAACATTTTTTGTTTACAACTATCGTACTGATACTTTATCTTATATTTTATCTACTTATTTTTATTTATTCACCTCCTATAATTGGTTTTTAACTACCCTTTTACCTTTTTATTTACCCCCTTCATCCTAATAATAAAAATGTTTTTTTAAATTAATTTTAAAAAAACTAAAAAATAAAAAACCCTAAAAAAATAAATAATCAGACCGTTGAATCTGCTGCATGAGTCTGAGACTTTAAAATTGATTTATGTGGAGTTATCTTGGATTCTTTCTTTCCTTTTTCAACAGATGTACTACTAGAATTTGCAATTGAAACGTTGTCAGAATTTTTGATGTATGTATTCTTTACATTTGGAATCTTGCGCACTTTTTGCAGTTGCGTGAAAATTCCATGTTTTGGATCACACTGAAAATATCTATGAAGTATAAAAATAAATATGTACAAAACAAAAGAAATATATAAAAAATGTATAAACATAAATATATGTGTGTGTGTGTCAATTAAATTTAAAAAAAAATGTATCTAAGAAATACTAAAAATTTATAAATAATAAAAATATCTACAAAATACAAGAATAAATATTTATGAACAAACAAAAATATAAAAATAATGAATTCTAAAAAAGCTGATAACTGATAAAAAAATATTATTGGTTATAAAAATTTTTTATCACCATTAAAAAATTTTGTTTGGTTGATTTGAAAATTAACTTGTATTTTACTTGACCAGTAACAGTTTAGAAATGCTAAACTGTTTATAAAACTACATATTTGTAAAAGTTTATGAAATTTTAAAAATATTAATTAAATATCCATTCTCTTTTTTCTATACATCTTTCTGCTTCAATTAAAATTTGGGATAAATTATTTAAAAGATTTTTTATTTATTATAAGTTTGTTGTGACTTTTTTGCAAACAAATTTTAGTAAATTTGCTCCATGAAAACAAAATACACGGTTTTATATTAACTAAAACTTTGAAGATTAGATATTCCAGATATCACAATTTTCAATTGCTCGAACCCTTGAATGTATTTGGCTTTGAGAGTAGGAAAGGTAAAAAATAATTCTTTTGACATCCAACTATTATCTGTGTTGTTTTAACACCAAAACCATTAAAATAATTGTAAATAAATAAATTAATTGATAACAAAGCAAATAAATTAGTGGCAAATGCATATAAATTTTAATGTTTTTTAAATTAATGCAAAAAGGCAAAATTAATTCACTTGAACCTTTTTTTTATTTTTAATGCAGAAAATGTTTGTTCTTATGTTATTTAATGTTTTATACTGTTTTTACTATTCAATTTTATTTTTATTTTTATTTTTATTGAATGATTTATTTAGAGATTGACACAGCAGAGTCTATATACATCAAGTGACTTTAAATATTAATATAACTGGAAAAAGATCTTTGAAAATCTTAATGCAGATGAGTGTTATTATAATTTTTTTTTTTTTTTTTTTTAGATTATTTACCTCCCCAAGGCCCGAGGGGGGCCACTACAGTCGAAGAGGCTACTCATTTTTTTTTTTTTTTTTTTTTTGTGTGTTTTTATTTTTATTTTATTTTTTAGTTGTTTTTCGTGGTACAACCCTCTCTCAACTCTTTAACTCCGAAACACGAACCTTGCCGAGCAAGGCCGCTGCGCGGAGAAACTAAGTTGAGCGCGGTACTTCCAGGGACGTGGTGGGAGTCGAACTCCGGACCTCTCGCTTATGAAGCGAGCGCTCTTACCACTACACCACTACCGCATTAATACCATAAATGGTTTGAACATTACGATATGGCATGTAGAATATATATTCCTTAAGCAAATATCAATAAAATCAAAAGGACTCCTTGTCTCACTAAAAGATTATCAGCAATGATATTGATTTACCAATATATAAACAGTAAAACTAAAATCAATCAAAAGATAAATGCACTTGAAATGGAAGATAGATCGATAACAAGAAATGAGTCAGATATTGCTAATGTTCTAAATATTTTTATTTTTTTTTGGTTTTTAAAAAAATAAAAAATGACAAAATACCAACTTTTAATAAATCACTTAATAAACCAATTACAAATCCAGATTTGAAAACTGACACGTTTTTAAAGTTCAGCCAATTGAATGTAAATAAATCTACTGGAGAAGATAATGTGCATCTAAGAGTTTTGAAGGAATGTTCTAATAGTATAACAATTCCATTGACAATTATTTTTAATCGATCTTACTCAAATAGCATAATTTCAAAAGTATGGTTGTGCGCAAATATTATTTCTTTGTTCAAAAAAGGAGACAAACTCAAAGCTATGTCAGATTCTCAGCACGGCTTTACTCGGAATAAAAACTGTTGTAAAAACATAATAGAGTTTTTAGATTTAATTACACAGTCTTTGGAAAGTGGTTTTTCAATAGATATAGCGTTTTTTAGATATAGCGTTTTAGACTTTGCCAAAGCTTTTGATACAGTAGCACACAGAAGATTGTTAATAAAATTAAAAGCATTTTGTGAAAATAAATTTTAATTGTGCTGGTTTAAAGCATATTTTAGTAACAGGACTCAAAGGGTTGTTATTGGTAATTATAAATCAGAATAGAAAGTATCAAATGGAGTGCCACAGGGCTCAGTGTTGGGGCCGTTGTTGTTTATTATATATATATGGATGATATATGTACAAGATATTGATGATGATATATACAAGAAATAAAAAACTGTTGTAAACTGTACGCTGATGATACAAAAATTATTTCAGTTATTTCAAATATCAATGACAACTGCGTATTACAAGAGGATTTAATTAACCTTAATGTAAATGGAGTAAGAAATGGTTGCTGCACTTCAACACAGAAAAGTATGAAATGCATATAGGAAAAAAAAAAATACTAGAATATAAGTAAACTAACAAACAATGCAAGTCAATGTATTATGTTAAAAATATCTAGATAAAAATATAGATTTAGGTATCTCAATATCTTACGATTTAAAATGGTAAAGCCATGTAAATATGATAAACAGCGACTAAAAGAATTTGGGTTTATAACTTTAGAAAAACAAAGAGAAATAGGAGATATAATAGAATACTATAAAATAAAGTAAAAATATTCATAAAGTAAATTAGAGATACCCTCCAATAAACAATTTAAATCCAAAAATAAAAGATCATAATCAACTGTTGCACAAACAAAGTATTTGTATATCAGAAGTAAGAAGGCATTTCTTTACAAACAGGATAGTAAGTAAATGAAACAGCCTTACCAATGAAGTTGTTAATACTAATAATATTAATATTTTCAAAAATAAATGAAACAAATATAAGAAAGGCTCTTAAACTCAAATGTCTTGATCCATAAATGCTCATAAACTTGAGTATGAAATAAACTCTAAAAAATAAAAAAACTAATATTGTTCATTTATTATTGTTATTATTATTCTATTACAAATTTTATTTGTATTTTACCACGGAATTACAATTCCGCAACTCACATTTTCTTAAATGTACAGTAGCAACATTAACTAATTTTTTTCTTAAATATTTTTATACCTTTATATTTTTATATGGTAAAAAATTTTAGACAAAAATTTTAGCACCAAAAATGTAAACATTTTTAAAAAAAAGCCAAATTTTTTAATTTGTAAAACTATTTTATTCATAAAAAACAATACATACTTCAACTAACACTAGCCCTCTTCATTTAGAACTAAATATTTAAAATCTTTAAAAACACCTATAAAGGTGTTTAAAAAAAACAATACAAAATACAATTATTCTTGTACAAACTAATAATAATATAACACAGGCCTGCAATGGTTTTCCTCTTTAAAATCTGAGTAACATTTTTTATAGTTTCTGATGTGCTGATTACGAGAAAAATAATAAAAAAAATCCATCACGTCAGGATTTTTTGATATGGAATATTTAAGATTTTGCTTTAAAATGTTTGAGCGCCTACCTTTTGAAATGTCTAAAACGTTATTAATTTACTTCAGCTCAATTTTTATTTCATATAATTAGTGTAAGGGAACATAGAAATTAACGCCAATTAGTAATTTGTTAATGACTACATAATAAGTATTAGTAATTCGCATTAAACATGTCAAAAACGGGTCATTTTGGCTTAATTTAGTAATGAGCTTATTATTACATAATGATTTGGTAATATTAACTAATTGTTGTGAATATTATTAGAAAAGGGTGTAATTAAGATAAACCAAAGGATTTTTGTATAAGTACCCGCACTGATTTAGAAATTTAACAGTTGAAGTGCGCATCTTGCAACATAAACTCTAATATGGCATCGCGAAGTTGTTTAAACTCTCCTAATTGTTTCTGTTATATTTGCAGGAAATTTATGGTGATAAAACAACGAAACAGTATTACAGACTTTGTAAAAAATATTTATAAAAGTTATTTTGGACTCGTTTTAAGTAACCAAGACAAAACTTGGGCACCTCATAAAATTTGTACGACTTGTTTATTAGAACTTCGCAAGTGGTCAAAAGGACAGAAAAATAGCTTCAAAATCGTTTCGCCTGTGCTATGGAGAGAGCCTAACGACCATGTTAAAGATTGCTTTTGTTGTTACATCATAACTGGATACAATTCAAAAAATAAAAGGGACAAACTATCCAAACGTGTCATCAGTTACGCCTGCAATATTTGGCGATTCAAAAATGGTGCAGCCCCCGGTTCCAGCTCTACAAATTGAAAATTCTGACTGTGACATAGAGGAAGAGGATGCACACCAATCTGATCCTGAATTTCATGGAGATTCTGATGCTTGTCAGCTCTTTTCACAGTCACATTTAAACGACTTGACAAGAGATTTGAATCTTCCCAAAGATGCAGCGGAACTCCTCGGATCACGATTAAAAGAAAGAAATATGCTGGCACCTGGTACTTCATTTTCATGGTACTGTCACAGAGAAAAAGATTTTCTTCCATTCTTCGCTGAAGATTTAGTGTTCTGCAAAGATATTCCAGGCTTGACGAAAATGTACGACATTGAATACGATCCTAACGAGTGGAGATTGTTTATTGACTCCTCAAAAAGAAGTTTGAAAGCAGTTCTTCTGCATAATGGGAATACATATGCCTCGTTACCTGTTGCACATTGTGTCCATTTAAAGGAATGTTATGAAAATTTGGAAAAGCTTTTGACTGATATAGCTTATGAGCAACACGGTTGGATGTTGTGTGGATATTTGAAAATCATAAGCATGCTACTAGGCCAACAAGGTGGTTATACAAAATACCTGTGCTTTCTTTGTGAGTGGGATAGCCGGGATAAACAACATCATTGAACCAAAAAGGAATGGACTCCAAGAACTGAACTAACCACAGGATTCAAAAACGTACTTAAACAGAGTTTGGTTACCAGAGAAAAAGTTTTACTGCCACCATTGCACATCAAATTGGGTATAATGAAGCAATTTGTGAAGGCTTTAAATAAAGAGGGGGAAGGCTTCAAATATCTGCATTCAGTTTTTCCATCTTTATCAGAAGCTAAGATAAAAGAAGGAATTTTCGTCGGCCCTGATATTAGGAAATTAATGTCGGATGAAAAGTTTGATGAAAAACTTAATGATATCGAGTTGCAAGCATGGCAGTCATTTAAGGAAGTGGTGACAAAATTTTTGGGGAACAATAAAAGCTCCGACTATAAAGAAATAGTGGCCAAAATGATTTCCAATTTGGGTGTAATGGGTTGTAATATGAGCATTAAACTTCATTTCCTAAATTCTCATTTTGATTACTTCCCAGAAAATCTAGGAGCCGTTAGCGAAGAACAAGGCGAAAGATTTCACTAAGATTTGAAAGAGCTTGAAGTCCGGTATCAAGGAAGATGGAATACCAACATGATGGCGGACTATTGTTGGTTATTGAAGCGCGACGATCCAAACCGGAAATTTAAGCGAAAATCGCACAACCGAAGCTTCCAGGAGAAAAGGACCAGGTTCCACAAATGAAATTTAAATGTTATTTAGACTAGTGTTAAGTTGTTATTATATTTTAGTAGTTTTTTAAGTTAAAAATAATGTTCTGTTTTAAATATATATTTTTTTATGTGAAATCTTCTGTTTTTTTGCTATTTTCTATCTGTGCCTTTTTTGAAAAATCTGGAGGTGATAGAGAAAAACTAAGTACATATTCGTAATCAGCGCACCAAAATACCCTAGAATCAGCTATCAAATTCCAGAGAGGAAGTTATGACTCTCATTTTGCAGGCCTGTGTAATTACAAAAAATACAAAAAAATCAATTTAAAAGTTTTACATGTCATACTATAGAAATAAGAAATAACAAAAGAATAGGTAAAAAGACATGCAATATGTATAGAAAGTAGTAGCTAAACAGAAAGTATCATTTGGACATGGTTAACCTGTTTGTTCATTTAAATAAATGAAACAATTTTCATTACAATGAAGATGTTTATAGGTATGAGACTTTTTATCCCTCTTGTAATGTTTAGATATCCACATCTTGAGATGGTGTGGAATTTCGAAAGTATTCAAAACATGTGTTGTTTCTTGTTAAAATATTTTACAAATTTAAAAATTTGTCTTGTTTGTGAATATATATATATATATATATATCTATATATATATATATCTATATATTTATATATCTATATATATATATATATATATATATATATATATATATATATATATATATATATATATATATATATATATATATATATATATATATATATATATATATATATATATATATATATATACAGACCTTGTTTTAAACCGTTACGCCTAGAGCGATTTACGTACGCCTTAAGCGATTTTTACGTACGGGTAGAGCGATTTTGGTTAAGCTACTTTTTATCATTTTTTAACTTTTCAATTATCAGTAAGATAAAAGTAGCAATTAATTTTTAAAAAAACCACATTAACTTTTGAATGACGATATGTGAAAATATTTGTTACCAAAAGTTTGAAAGTAGTTACAATAAAAATAATTGTTGTAACTTTTTATTGCGATGATATTTCTTATCTTTTTATAACGATTATATTCAACGTAATTTTACGCTAACCTTTTATCAAAATATTTTACAAAATGAAAAAAATTTGCCAATCCTTAACTAAACATTTTTTGCAGATGATTTTAATAAAAAATATAGTAAAAAAACTCAATACAAATCTATATTACAAAAAACATTTATATTCTGTAATCTCTGAAAACAAAAATATGAAGACATTTTTTCAAGATATTAAAAAAATGTGCCAGTATATGAATAATTTATTTTTAATTTACATAAAAATAATTCTTCATTAATTATTACTCTTTGCTTTTTTTATTAGTTAAAAGTATATGGATACCTTTAACTTTAACATATCCAGGGGGAGGGGGCCGGTACATAAGAAAAGAAAGTTACCTGTTACTCAAAATTTTTGAAAGAAGACAATTTGTTTAACTGCGTGTGATTCAATAAACTTTTTTTTTCATAAATTAAGTTATATTATAAAGTTAAAGACATCACGAGTAGACTATAACATCCGCTGATGACACAAATAATACGTTAAATATATTTATACAACGGAGGTTTCATTATGCATGCGCACGTTGCCGACTCCGTTAATTTAAAACTAAGGCATATTTTAGTTTAATGACAGTCTTTATTCTTTACTAATGACTATGTATTTTTCTATATAAAATAAGACAAACTAGAATATCATAACCAATATTTTTATTCTCTCCAAATTGTTTGAAGTTCAATAATGGATTGTATTTTGAAGAACCAAAAAATTACTTTGAAAACTTTTAAGTCTTGGGACTTTGCCGATGTTTTTCAAATTGAAACACTCACAGAAAAAGGGAAGATTTATGTCATTAAAATCATATGTAGTTTATGTAAGCTTCATCAACAGAAAATCTTATCCAAAACCAATGGTGCCGTGAAGGCAGCTGCTCTACGGTTTATAAATGGCATGAATTATGTTAAAAAAGATAGTATTTGTAGACATTTGTCAGGAGCAACTCATCAACATGCAATTCAATTAGAAAATGAAGGCAAAAATGAAGATGGAGTAGCCAACAGTGTAAGGGTTTATAAATTAGTTAAATTTTTTTGTTTCATTGTCAATCGATTCCATTTTAGTTAAAAGCAAAAAAAAATATTATATTTTTGGTTTATTAGATTAAATATTTATTCAAGTAAAGTTGTTAGACTTGAAATAATTTTTAAATCTTGTAAATCGTGACATTAGAATATTAGGGTTCTATCTCACTTTTTTAATGTTGAAAGAATTTAAAAAATTTGTTATACCCTTATAAATTTTTTAAATCAAAAGTAAAAATTTGTTAACTTCATAAAATTAAATAATCAAAACATAAAATTTGTTTAATTGATTGCTTGGGACGCACATTTTTTATTATTTATTAAGTAATATAAATTGGTTTAAGACAAAATAGCATATCGGTAGATGAGAATTATAAGGTTCTATCTCCCAATGTGCATAGTGAAAAAGTTCAATTTTTTGTATTTATTTATAATAGTTTTGCGTTTAAAATTATATAATTTTAGTATATTAATCTTATTGTTATTTATATAATATTTAAATTGTATGTTTTTCTTTTTTCATTGTTAATTTCAACCTTGTTTAATAAAGTTGGAACTATCAACTAATTTGTAAACAAGCAAGTTTAAAAATAATACAATTAATAATGTAAAATTAATTATAAAACATAAATAACATTAAAAAATATACATATTTGATCAATATAAACAACGGATAATTGAATAACTTAAAATCGCAAGTTAAATTGAAGGGCTTAGTGCTAATAGTACTCAAGTCACAAAATTAATGTTTTGAGAAAATTTAGTTTGATCAGAGATATAACACTTCAAAACAAGGATTTAAATGGCTGATCAAAGTAGATTTTCTCAAAACATTTACTTTGTGACTTAAGTACTTTTAGCACTAAACCCTTCAACTCTCTCAAGGGATCGTCCATAAATTACGCAACGCTAAATTTATTTGAAAAACAGTAGTAGGAGTTCTTAAGTTCTTTAACTCGGCGATTTTCACTAAACTTAATACGCTATTTTCATTTTTTTTTAACTTTAGGCGCTGCAAGTGAAAACTTTTGACTATTTTGTCTTGTTTATTAGTGAAATTTAGCATTGCGTAATTTATGGTCGATTCCCAACGTCAAAAAATAGAGATTGAACCCTATTATTCATAAGTCACGAAATGTAAAACGTAATAACGTTTTATAATTGACTAAAGTCGCCTGATATGACGATCACTTTAACGCAGTAATGCATGTTCTGGATAATACCATAATTTTGGGAATTAATAAATAACTTAATTTATAGTATATTTTTTCAATAACAATTTTTAAAACTAAAAATGTTACAATAATATTATCTTATAAGTTCTCATCTCATAGGTTCGATCACTTTATAAAATATATTTTGTTATTGTTAAAAAAAAATTATTTTCACAAAACTATTAATTACATGATATAATGGGTGACAGGAATAATGTCGCAAAGTTTTGATAGTCGCAAAATTTGATTGTCGCAAATTTGATTGTTGAAAATGTGAAAAAGGGATAGTGTCGCAAATTGTCGCATGATTGGTTGTCGAATAACAGAATAAGGAATAACGTCGCAAATGAATTTAATGAATAGTGTTGAAAATATAAGAAGAAATAATGTTGCATAGGAGTTTAATGAATAGTGTCGAAAACAAAAAAAAAACGGAATAGTGTCGCAAATGAATCTGTGGGTCCGTTTTTACTATTTGCGACATTATTCCTTTTATTATTTGCGACACTATTCCTTTTTTTTTTTGCTATGTTAGGCCTTTTTAATATATTCGAAACTATTCCGAAATTCATTTTTCGACATTGTTCCCGCCACCCGTTATAATTAAAAACGTTATTAATAAACAAATATCAGCCATAATAAATATTGTTTTCAAAAAAATAAATTATTTGTTAATAATCAATACAATAAAAATGTTGTCTTTTTATTAATAATAATAAAAAGGAAATATTATCATTCTTTTTTTTTCTTTCGTTGCTTAGTAACGCGTTATTAAGTGATGAAAGATTGATTCGTAGCCTTTGTTTATTACAGTAATTTTGTCGCAAAAATTTATTTTCCGTTGTGGTGGCGCTGTTTTTCTTTTCTATTTCTATAACAATTTCAAATAATATTTAACAACGTTTTTTTAAAAACACATCTATTCAACACTTCCCGTTTTGCCATATTTCTTATTAATGGTGAAAAATGGTTTTTAGTGAAAATCAAAACAGCGTTTTGTCTGCGATGAAAACGATAATCGTCCTGAAACTTTTTTCGTCTCGCGATAATCGCCTTTACAAGCAGAATAAATAAAATAAACAAATGCTACTATTTGTTTAGGTTGTTGTCAAAAATTTGTCAACAAGTTCATGTTTAAACCCTTCTGCACTGAAAGAAATACACATGCAAAATTCCTACCGTAACCTTATAAAAATTGCCTATGAAATGGCGTGCCACCCAACAATGCCTCACGCACATTTTTCTGTTTTGGTAAGTCCTAAATTAGTTGCAATTTGCGTTGAAATACTTTGTTTTAAGTTTTACTTGTTTTATGTTGTTACTTGTAATTCATTACTTTTCTACTATGATTTTTTTATATATATATACAGAAGTTGTTCCCTCAATGGTACCGTTCTTTTAACATTCTCTCAAAGTCGCAGTAGTGAAGTTTGATTGGTTGATTTAAAATATAATATATAATATACATAAAATAACAATTTATTTGACAACAAAATTTAAAAAAATTAAAGATACTATACCATTGCGCGAGCAACAGACTTTTTATATATTGGAATGTATTTGACTATTTTAGGTGAGGTGTGCAAAAATAACTGGCGCAAGCCTTATTAAACGCAACGAGAATGGGCACACATGCAGAGAAATGATTAAATGTTGTGCTGACTCTGTGCGGGAAAAATGCTTTGAAAACCTCCAAAGGTGCAATTTTTTTTCCATTCTTAGTGATGGAACAAGAACAAACAAGAAAAACTGGAAAAGAAAAGGAACTAGTTTTAGTTCGAACTGATAACAATGGCGTACCGATTTACATGGTAACAGAGTTGTTGGATATGTCACTTTTTGGTGGTAGCAACTCCAACTCCGTGACCATTGGTATAAACAGTATTTTTGAATCGGATAAATCATTATTTAAATTAAGTACCGAAGATTATACCAACAAAGTTGTATGTGCAACAGCAGATGGGGCAAGTGTTAACTTCGGTATACATAAAGGTGTGCTTTCCCAGTTGCAGCAAAACCGTCCATGGTTGATTAAAATTCATTGCATTAATCATAGAATTGAATTGGCTGTAAAAGATGCATTTAAAGAAATTCCTGATTTTATAAAGATTGACGACTTTTATATTGCCAATTATAATCTATTAAGATAAATTCAGATAAATTAAAAGCAAAAGTTAAAGCAGCTTTAAAATGCCAGCAGATTTGACGCATTATAACTTACCAAAAATTTCAAGGTTTGTTGAACAAGGTTTGTTGGACACAGGAGGAGAGGAGTTTTGAATCTGTTAGAATGGCCATGCTTTTATTATGGCCTATCAAAATTATGTAAGCGAACAGACCAATACCAAAGCTGTAGCAAAAGTGAAAGGCCTATTAAAATCATGTGCCATTCTTTCCTTTTATTAACTAGGTTTGCATCAAGACAGCTTGGAAATAATTATTCCTGCATCTAAAATATTCAAAACTAATGAGTTATTGGCTCATAAAATTCCAACAACTATAACTCAAACTCTATTAGAGATAAAAGACAAAATTAAATGTATTGGGCAAGATGACGAATTTATTGACAGCTTTATAAATCGCTACTTTGTCACCGATAAAACTGATGTCGAAGGTTTGTTTGCTAAGGCTGGTGATAAAAATTGAAGACCCAGAATCAGGAGTGCAGGAAATCAACCATATTTGCAACCATTTTGAAGCGCCTTTAAAAAACGCGGGTTTTCAAAAAGATGTTGCATTAAGTGAATGGAAAAAACTAAAACGGCTTGTTAAAACTGAGTTTGATTGTCATCCAGTGCGCAGTTTGTGGAAAATTATTTTTAAAAAATACTTTATGGAATATCAAAACCTATGTTGCCTTATGTCATTAATTATGTGTATATCGGGGTCTAATTCAGAAGTTGAAAGAACATTTAGTACTGTCACCAATATCTTATCGGATAAACGCTTCTCTTTGAGTCAAAAAGCACTTGCTGATTGTGTCGTAATTCTTGGAAACCATAGTCTTTGGTCAGAAGAAGACTATGATGATATAATTGAGCGTTCTCTCGCCAAGTACACGCAAAAACGCCGAAAATGTGTCACTGCTATTGCAGAAAAAAAAGTAGTTCAAAAAGACTTAGCAGATTTCGATCAACTAATCGAAACAAGTGATACGGAGGACATTGATAGTGACGATGATCTTTTAACAGATAGTCTTCGCGAACTAATTATGTTATAAAAAAAAATTATATAATCAAGTTTATATAGATAAATGAATTCATTAAGATTTTGACTTTTTTAACAGTATATTTTATTTAAGTAGGTACGCAAATAAAAACAAATATTGTTCAATAAATAAATTGAATGTTTCTTAACAAAGATTACCTCATACTTATTCTCCTTCTTTTTATTTTATTACTCTAAAATAAATTGCTTGCAAACGAAAAAAAAGAGTTTAGTAATAAAATTAAAATACTTTTGAGTTTGTTTATAAGTTAAGAAACTTAATTTTTTATAAACAATTTTTAACAAATGCTTATTATAAACAGATATGATACGATTTATTAATTATACTTATATTGTTTTATTTGAGTATTTTTTTAAGTTCGCACGATTGCATAGAAATATTTAAAAAGTTTTTTGTTTTGAGAATTATTAACAAAAGAGTTTGCATAGTTAAGACTTTTTTATGTAATTTAATTTTTTTTTTTTTGTTTAATAAAATTCAAAAAAAAAAAAAAAATTTAGTTGTTAAAAACGACTATTCTCTATCGCTGTGTTTTTTTGTGATTAGTTTAAATGTAAAACATTTATAAGATAACGTAAAACATTTATTCATTAAATTCCTGGCGAACGCGATCTTACTAAGTGCAAAAATATGCTCAAAACAGGCATTAAACTTTTTTATATTTTTTATAACGCAAGTGAAAACGCTGAGCAACATAAATATACCTAATATACGTAATATCTTAAAAACCTAACTTATTCTTTGCTAGTCAAAACAAAATCGCTGTTCAAGTAATTAACAAGGGTTTTCCTTTATCAATATGTTAATTTTTTTTGTTTACTCCCGAAGTTTTAAAAAATAAAAAACATTTGTTTTTTTTATTAAATAACGCAATTGCAATTTTTAGAAATAATGAATATATATATATATATATATATATATATATATATATATATATATATATATATATATATATATACACACACATATATATATATATATATATATATTTTATTAAATAACGCAATTGCAATTTTTAGAAATAATGAATATATATATATATATATAATATATATATATATATATATTATATTTATATTTTACTTCATAATGTTGAACTAAAATTGATATTAAAAAAACAATTGAAAACACAACAAACTTTTCATAATATATTCACATTTACAACATTTATACGTTGTTTTAGTTAATTGAGTTAATTGTTAAATTAAACCAGTTCGCGGTTATTTATTTATTGCGGTAGTTAAAACACTTAATGTCTATAAAAAAAAATAAAGATAAGCCTATGACGTCAAATATCGCGTTAAGCTAATGCATTAAGCACTTTTTTATTTAAAACAAGGCCTGTATATATATATATATATATATATATATATATATATATATATATATATATATATATATATATATATATATATATATATATATATATATATATATATATATATATATATATATATATATATATATTTCCGAAAGGTCTGGTGAGTACAAATGATATTATTATTTTAGCGAAATAAAAAAAACATAAAGTTTAAAACACATGTTTCGAACTTACAAAGTTCATCATCAGTTTAAAATGACCAATATAAAATTTTTCAATATATAGGTTACAAAGTAATTAAAAATCCATTAAAAATTGCTATTCAAAAAAACTATTTATAATACATAATTAAATTAAAAATATAATACAAAGGAAATAATAATAATACACTCAAACTTACAGTTAACATTCATTACACAAAAGGTATTGTAACAATAAAGGACAGGATGTTAATATAAGTTAGATTAGAATAATTCAATACCTCCGTGCCTAAGTTGTCTGTTTAACTCAGAGTTCTGCCATTTTATATGAAGACTTTTTTAGAAATTAAAGAAAGTCTTTTTATATATATATATATATATAATATATATATATGTATATATATATATATATATATATATATATATATATATATATATATATATATATATATATATATATATATATATATATAGATATATATATATATATATATATATATATAGATATATATATATATATATATATAGATAGATATATATATATATATATATATATATATATACATTTTTATATACATTTTCCCTCGGGCCTTGGGGAGGTGAATAATCTAAAAAAAAAAAAAAAAAAAAAAAAAATATATATATATATATATATTTTTTTTTTAGATTATATATATATATATATATATATATATATATATATATATATATATATATATATATATATATATATATATATATATATATATATATATATATATATATATATATATATATATATATATATATATATATATATATATATATATATATATATATATATATATATATAGATATATATATATATATATATATATATATATATATATATATAGATATATATATATATATATAGATATATATATATATATATATATATATATATATATATATATATATATATATATATATATATATATATATATATATATATATATATACATTTTTATATACATTTTCCCTCGGGCCTTGGGGAGGTGAATAATCTAAAAAAAAAAAATATATATATATATATATATATATTTTTTTTTTAGATTATTCACCTCCCCAAGGCCCGAGGGAAAATGTAGAGCCTCTAATGTTATTTATAAATGTATAGTATCCCCCCCCCTAACACCCCAGAAAAAGTATATATTGTCCTAGTAGAAGGTGAATGGAAGAAAAGATGGGCTAACCACAAACACTCATTCACAAACAAAAAGATGAAAAATTCAAACACCCTTTCAAAGTATATATGGCAGATAAAAGAAAACTTAAAAATAACACCAAAATTAACTTGGTCAATAATTAAACAAGTCCCCGCCTACAGCAACGTAACAAAAAAATGCTTGCTTTGCCTTCATGAAAAACTTTGCATAATATCATACAAAGGTACGCAAAAATTATTAAATAAAAAAACAGAAACTATTTCTAAGTGCCGTCACGAAAACAAGTTCTTGCTTGACAACCACGAGCCCAAAGATTGAAAAAAACCAAACCAAAAGTTTTATAATTGTATTGAACGCCACGATGTTTATTAGGTACATTTTTTAACATTATTTTTATTTAATCTCGTCAAAAAATCAATTATATATATATATATATATATATATATATATATATATATATATATATATATATATATATATATATATATATATATATATATATATATATATATATATATATATATATATATATATATATATATATATATTAGGGTGTCCCAAAAAACAACATTTTTGAAAAATATATGCAGAGACCCCCTTAATGTGTTCTATCTAATACAAAAACACTAGATTTAAAATTTTTTTGAATAAAAAATATTTTAAGGGGTCCCTCAAGACCCTCGAATATTTAATGGGTCCCTAATATTTTCGAAAAAAAAATTTTTCAAAAATATGTCAACCTGGTTCTCAAATGAAGCAAAATTATATAAAAATTTAAAAAATAATATAGATTTCAAATATAGAATTGTTATTTTTAGTTTTATTACATGAAAAATTACGTTTTTTAACAAAAAAACGTAATATATATATATCGGTGGTGTACACTGGATTTTTAGATGTTTGAGTTTTGACACTTATAGGCATTGTGCAAACTATAAAATTTTGTATGTTTATGCTTTTATAAAATTTTGTATGTTTATGCTTAAAAGTTTGTATGTTATGCTATCAAAAAAGAAAGTTTTGCAAAGTATTGGGGTGTTTGGAACTTGGGAACAAAAAAAACCCTAATTTTTGGGCCCACCCGGCCCTTAACGTTGGAGCAACGAGTTTATAAAATATTTTTGAGTTTAAACATATTCATCAACAAGTTTCAAATTTCATGCAATAACCTGTTAGTGTTCACTTTTTATGACCCTGCAAAGTTTACAGCCCCCTCAAATTGAGGGGGGTTAAAACTTTATATGGTCATAATTTTTGAAAAATTCAAGATTATTGCATGAAATTTGAAATTTGTTGATGAATATAAATTTAGATAAAAATAGTAAAGAAAATATTTTATAAACTTGTTGCTTCCACATTAAGGGCTGGGTGGGCCCAAAAATTAGGGTTTTTTTTGTTCCCAAGCTCCAATTACCCCAATTCTTTGCAAAACATTATTTTTTGATATAAGCAAAAACATACAAAAGTTTGGAGTTTGCACAATACCTGTAAGTGTCAAAACTCAAACATCTAAAAAATCCAGTGTACACCACTGTATATATATATATATATATATATATATATATATCGAGCTCTCTAAATCTATCATTCACTAATATTTGTTTTCTTCGAAGTAACTTTTCTTTTGTTGAGTCTTATCTCTTGCAAAGTTCATCAGACCTATTTGCTCTTTGTGAGACTAATTTGAGTTAGCTGTCTTATCTTGTGATCTTAGTTTTGATGGTTATCTTCCTTTAATTCGTAAAGACTCCAATAGTCATATGCTTGGCCTGGGAATTTACATTCATAAGAATTCACCCTTTTGTCGGGAGACTAGGTTTAAATCCACAGACTATTCTTTTATTTGCTTTTGTTTAACGCCACTTCACTCTATTGCCTTTCTCTTTGTTGTATATCACTCTTCTTCATCTATCATCAAGACTGCACTATTTTTGATGTTATTTCTGATCAAATTAACCAAGCCCTCACTCTTTATCCATCAGCCAATGTCGATGTTGTTGGTGACTTTAATGCTCATCACACTGAGTGGCTTGGCTCTAGTGTCAGAGACTCTCTAGGCGTTAATACCCACAACTATTGCCTTTCTCAATCTCTAACACAAATAGTCATCTTTCCAACTCGCTTTCCAGACAATCCAAATCATTTACCTTCTATATTCGACTTAGGTCTTATTTCTGATTCTAGTCAGTGCTCAGTTTCTCCACACTCACTCTTAGGTGCTTCTGATCACTGTTTGATCTCTCTAAAGCTATCATCTCATTCTTCTTCATCATTAGAATTCCCCTATCATCAAACCTCTTACAACTTGAGGTCTTAAAAATGCGGTAGTGGTGTAGTGGTAGAGCGCTCGCTTCATGAGCGAGAGGTTCGGAGTTCGATCCCCACCACGTCCCTGGTAGTACCGCACTCAACTTGTTTCTCCGCGCAGCGGCCTTGTTCGTCAAGGTTCGTGTTTTCGAAGTTATAGAGTTGAGAGAGGGTTATAACCACATTTAAGTAGCCTCCTCATCTGTAGTGGCCTTCTGGGCCTTGGGGAGGTGAAATAACAAAAAAAAAAAAAAAAAAAAAAAATATATAAATTTTTTTTTAATGAGATTAAATAAAAATAACTACACAATTTTTACTACTAAAAGTTTCATGCGTTTTTCTCGTCATGCTTTTATTTAATCTCGTCAAAAAAAAAAAGTTAATTATATAGCTTAGATAACATTCATCAAGCACTCTTGCTGAATATATGCACACACACACACACACACACACAATATATATATATATATATATATATATATATATATATATATATATATATATATATATATATATATATATACATACATACATATATATATATAATTTTTTTTTAGTGAGATTAAATAAAAATAACTACATAATTTTTACTACTAAAAGTTTCATGCGATTTTCTCATCATGCTTTTATTCAATCTCGTCAACAAAAAAAAATTAATTAATAATTACTATTACTATTAATAAAAAATTACTAGATACATAAATAAATTTAAAAATTTACCTTGTACCAGCAACAGCTCCATCATTTTTTCCAATAGGTTCTTTCAATTCAACACCACACCATGTTCCTTTTGCAAATCCTGTTAATCCTATATATTGAAGAATACCTTCTTGAGTTCCAACTCCAATTGAAATTTCAACATGGTCACCTACAGCTAAATTTTCTTCTTTTGTATGAATATCTCTTACTAAATTTTCAGAATCGTTTTCTGTTGGCGTGGTTTCTGTTGCTATTGGTGTTTTTACTAGCAATGTATTTTTTTTGGAAACCTTTTCTAACTTTTCTTCTTTTACAAAAACACCTCTTAATGGTGGACACGTAAAATATCTAACCCCTGCTACTGACCCATCATTTTTACCAGAATCGTCATCAAGAACAACCCCTGCCCAACATCCAGCAGCAAAACGAGTTTCACCAACATACAATAACTTTCCTTTTTTATTGGTTCCTTTAATTATAACATCATCTCCTATATTAAAGTTATCAGATATACTACTAATACCACTTCGAGTTCCTTTTTCAGGAATATTTCGCTCCAATACTCGTTGCTCAGCAACTGTTTTTGGGGTAGTTTTTGGATGAATAGGAATTGTAGAACCTCTTGGTGTAGCAGGTATGTTTGTTTTAATAGTAGTTGGTGGCTTTACTTTATTTTCAGCATTGTCTTTTTTTAAAGAAGATGCTGAGTTAGTATTCATTTGAGGTAAAGATATCTCTCTTCTAAACAATGGAAGTTTAGAGCTAGATACCTCTCTACAAAAACCAGGCTTTAAGGGGGTATCACCTGGTGCAGCTGAACTTGGTCTTTCCAAGTCACTATTTACACTTGTACGGGATGACGGTGTTTTTATTCCAGATGAAGTTATACTATTCATTTTAGAATTTTTTTGTCTGTCACTACCCCAACTTAGGAAACTTCCACGAGAACTAGGTTTTGGAGGAGAATTTTCAAATGGTCCAAGTAATCCACCAGATAATTGCCTAAATAAATAAAGCTAATAATGCAGTAAATATAATAAAAATTTTTAGCATTTTTGTAATTTAGAATTCACAAACAGCATAACAACTAATATTTTATGAAGTGAAGTATAAAATTTTAAACTGTATAAAACATATCATTTAAAATATATATATTTAAAATATAATATCGGCTTAATCGGCCACCTTTTGCACAATTGGAATCGATATTAGCATCAGCCTTTTTTTATTAATTTACCAATTTTCTAACCAATGGCATTTTAATATTTTTATCCTGCATTATGATAATAATGAAATAACAGATAAACTAAACTTGATGCATTACTTAGAATTTTTTTGAGAAATTGTTTATTTTGACTTTGCTTACAAGCAAATTTGTTTATTCTTAGGATGATGTTTATAAGCTTTAATTGCTGTAGTTTAATTACAATGTTTTTTTAGAATAATTTTATTTTGCGTTGTTCTATTGTTATACTTAACAGTAACCTATTTAAGCATTGTTATCTATGTGTTCAAGTATAGCCTTCTATATTTCTATAGATTATTGTTTACCTAAATTACTAATAAATTATTCTAAAATACTAATAAATTATAATAAAGAATTCCAAGTAAACTGCTAATCTTAGTACCATTTTCTTTTTTAAATTGAAATAAAAAGCATTCCTCAAAAATTGTTTTCTTTTTATAGTAAAAAAAACTAAAAAATGTATATTTAATTAACTGAGTTTTTCTAATATCTTTTAAAATAATGATTTGGCTCTGATTTGGTACAAGTATTTGTTTACCAGTACTGATTCCATAAAAAATTTACATGATTTAAAGTTGTACGGTTTTATATTTTAAAAGCTTTAATGATTAGTTAATCCATTGGTATCAGCCTTTTCCCACCCATCAGCATCGGCCACAAATGTGCTATCGTATATATACTTTTTCTTTGTAGTCAGGTTTATTTGATGACACGGTGGCTTGATAAACGATGTTCTTTGTCAAGCACATTAATAGAAAAAACTTTTTCTAATAATGTGCTTTAGTGATGTTCTGTATATATATATATATATATATATATATATATATATATATATATATATATATATATATATATATATACATATATATATATATATATATATATATATATATATATATATATATATATATATATATATATATATATATATATATATATATATATATATATATATATATATATATATATATATATATATACAACCCTCCGAATTAGGGTTGGTATTCGGCAATACTGACCTAACTGCTGACCTAAAAGTGTTTGAGGTCGGCAAAAAATTGCCAACCTCGTTTCGATGCTTTATGGTAAGACCTAAGAAAGATTGAGGTCGGCAAATTATTACCGACCGCAATTTTCTGAATTCCTAATAAAAAAAAAATATATAAAAATATTTCCTAATTTTCCTGATAAAAAAAAATATAAATATATATATTGCTTCTTTTTATTAAGCTTGGTAAAATTATATAATGCACCATAGTGTACTCATTGTTAAATTAAGTGTATACTACTTTAAATGCAATAAGTAACAAACTGTCTGGTTGTCCTGCTGGGCTACTGACAGGCATTTTTTTTAAATTTCAGTTACCATTGGTGAAAAGAGTTGTTGTGTACCACTAGGCATTAAGATTTTACATTCAAAGAGGTTTACAAATAGTAAATTTACAAATATAAAGTAAACATATTAATGTTAATAATAACTAATTAAAATAATTATAATGCTAATTTTCACAATATATAATAACAATAATAAACTTTACAACATAAAAATAATGGTGTTAATAATAATAATAATAATAATAATAATAATAATAATAATAATAATAATAATAACAACAATAACAATAATAACAATAGTAATAATAGTAATAATAATAATAGTTAAGAGTAGTTAATAATAATAATGTAAATTCACAAGGAAGGTTGTTTAAAGTTTTAATGCTTTGATTTTTATAGATTTATGCCCGAAATTATGAGAGTGGTGTTTAGAGACAGACAGATTTAAATTACTATTGGAACGAAGGTGATAACAAGTGTTGGCACTTTTGGAAAAGAAATTGATGAAAGGTTAAAGGTTGGTGGTTCCAGACAAATTGACAGTTTAAAAGTTGAATATAGTCATATAGTTTTAATACTTTGGAAGTGAGGTAAGCACAAAGGATTAAAACAATATTAGGATTATATATATGTATATATATACATATATATATATATATATATATATATATATATATATATATATATATATATACATATATATATATATATATATATATATATATATATATATATATATATATATATATATATATATGTATGTATATATACATATATACACTCTTGTATGGTCGTCTTAAAGTTTTTACCATAAAATGTCAGTTTTAGATTTTTTTTTTATTTAAAAGAGCGGAAAAACTTTTTTTTTTAAATTATTTGATAGACTACCAGCCCCAACCAAACCCTCAGTCAATTGCAAGTCAGGCTATTTGTCACTCGATGTAGCAGCACTCCATTGCAAGTCAGGCATTTGTTAGTTGATATAGAAGCACTCCGTCGCAAGTCAGGCTGTAAGATAGTCAACATAGCAACACTCCGCACAAGTTTTACAGTTAAAAAATAAAAACATTTAGAATGTTTTTCAAAACATTCAAAATGCTTTTAAAAACATTCCGGTCTTTTAATTTGCATTTTTGTGGTTTAATTACTTCCCACATCTAAATAAATGCATTTCGACATAATCTAACCTTAATATTGTCAGCTTTGATAGCACGAAAAAGCGAAGAGCCATTTTTTACCACAAACACATTTTCTTAGCCGTAAACTATAGGAATATACACCTATAGTATCACTTAAGGGGACAGATTTTACAAAAAAACGAACACTTACAGGGACATTAGCATTATCGGGGACATTTTAGTGTACCCAGTAATTTTTTGTTCCTCTAAGCGTTGTTTTTTTTGTAAAAAAAAAATGTCCCCTATAAAAGCAACTTTTATAGAGAACGAAAAGTACATCGACTATCAACTAGCCTGACTTGCAGTGGAGTGCTGCTTCATCAACTGAGAGTTTGGTTAAGGTCAGTATCAAGGTCAGGCTTAGGATTAGGGTTACAGCAAGGTTTAAATATGGTTATATTACTGTAATTGATCGTTTTTGTAAATGGATAAAAATAAAAATAAAATATAATATATAATAAATAAAAAATAATAAAAAATAAATATAAAAAACATCTTTTTAAAACAAAAAATAAATTTAAATATTTATAAATAAAAATAAAAATTTGATTAAAATTAAAAAATAATTTATGATAAAAATAGTATAAAAAAAGGAAATAAAAATACCAAAATGGGAACAAAAAAAAATATATCCCTCTTAGCGCTGACTAGGAGTGTATATATATCAAGCCTTCCTGGGAAGCGTGTGCGGTCGCACGCTTTATCTGACCACGCTTAAAGTAATTTTTTTAGATAACTTGACCACACTTTTATATAGTAAATGTTTAGACTATACAAAATAAAAAGTCTAAATAAAATAAGCTAAAAGAATATTAAAAAAAGAAAATTGAATGAATACCTAAAAAAATACCTAAAAATAAGAAAACAGAGTATTTAACTCTTTTTGTTTTCTTATTTTTAGTTTGTTATTTTTCCACTACCACAATTTCCACTACCACAATTGCCACTACCACAATTGCTACTCCACTACCACAATTGCTACTCCACTACCACAATTGCTACTCCACTACCACAATTGCTACTCCACTACCACAATTTCCACTACCACAATTGCTTTTCCACTACCACAATTGCTACTCCACTACCACAATTTCCACTACCACAATTGCTACTCCACTACCACAATTGCTACTCCACTACCACAATTTCCACTACCACAATTGCTACTCCACTGCCACAATTGCTACTCCACTACCACAACTGCTACAAGTCGAGGAAAAAAATAGATAATATAACGAAAATAAAAATATTTTTTGATATAATTTTTTCGCGACTTTTTTCAGCCAGTATATTAAGGAAATACTTTGCGCTAAAAACACAGGCAATTTTTAAATTTGTTATTTCTACTAAATGCATTTCAAATGCAAGGAAACTAATAGATATTTATTTGTAAAAAAAAAAAATTATTTAACAAGTTTTTCATGTAAAAAAATGAAACAATAGTCCAAAACTGTGTGGGCTAGAGCATTGTTTATTTACTGATATTTTAAACAAAAATTTTTAGGAGCCTATTTTATACTTTGTTTAAGTTTTTAAATAAAAACAAATAAACAAATAAACATAAGAAAAAAAATTAACAAAATTTCTTATAGTTCTTGCGTATATAGCAAATTAGTATCTTTATTAAATGGGCTGATAAAAATCGTGAATAAATTGCATATCAAAACATTCAATTGTTGTTAAATTGTTATAAAAAATAATGTTTTTTTCAACAAAAACTCTTAAAATAAGAATACAAAAGTTGCATAAAAATTTTATTGAAAAAAAAAAATTTATTTACTTTTTTTAATGATTAAAATTTTTAGTTTATTTATTTAAACTTGATCTACCGTTACAATTTTGTTTCCTTTTTTTAGGATTGTTTTTTTTTTTCTGAGTAGATAAGTTAAGCTCTTTGCCGCAAATTATTGAAACGCTTTATATGTTAAAAGATGCTAACTGCCGTGGTCAGTTAGTCTAAAAAAATTACTTTAAATGTGGACGAACAAGGCATGCTACCGCACATGCTTCCCAGGAAGGCTTGATATATATATATTGAAAACTTGGCCTCAGACCCAGCAAAATTATAAGATTTAACAGGGGTTGATAGCTGGGGCTAGAAAAAAATTTATAATACTTAATAGATTATAATTTTATGCTTACATTTACTATTTATTAAATACTGGCATACATTTATATGTTTTTAAACTTATTTATTTCCAACAAGATTGCAAGCAACCACTATTAAGTCATGAGTTACTTTAAAATAGAGAATAATTTAAAGTACTAGGAAACATATAACTGAAAACTTAAAAAGTTGTAAGTTGTATAAAAAAGGAAAACATGAAGATGGGTTAGAGTTGAATCATTGAATGTTAAAAGGACAGAAGTCAGACTATGTAAGCTTTCGGGAAACTAAAAAAACACTGCATTTTCCCCCATATTAAATTTTTGTTAATGGTTTAATAATTTTTTTTTTAAGAGGATGTTTTTCGCCTTTAAAAAAAAAATTAATGAACCATTAACAAAAACTTACTACATGGGAAAATGCAGTTTTTTTAGTTTCCTGAAAGTTATTGGACTTTATTGGACTTCCGCCCTTTTAACATTCACCAATTCAGTAAAAAGATTTTTTTGATGATCAAGGAAAAAAACTGGATTAGTGAAAGTTTTTTTAGCGTGAAGGGACAGTTATAGCAAAAGGATGCAACTTGTTAAATAAAAAGCCAAGCAAGAATGAGTTTTGGTTTATTGTAATAGAGATGATAGCTCGTTTGAGCATTGACCATGATTGTATTTGTAGAAAAAAGAAAGAATTACAACCTTACAACAATGGGAGAGTATCTCAAGCTTTGGCTTGTCCTTTTAGAATTTGTATGAGAGTAAGAGGATTGTTATTTGTCAATAAAGGAATACCAACAATATTGAAACATTTTTTTACAGTAAATAACTGAGTTTAGTTGTCTAACAAAAATTGTGGATTTTAAGTTCAAAATTTAAATCAAT